>NC_140347.1:14423198-14537777 GCF_963514085.1 Chelon labrosus | reverse complement strand
CGTGGTTCCGCTGTACTGTATCGGGCTGGGGCTCGGGGCCTGCAGGCTATTTAAGACAGACTGTAGCACACATCCCAATGGGTGGGAGTATATTTTAAGGCTTCAGCGACCAATATCACTATCATGTGCCGCATTTACCATTAACATCATAAATATATGTGCTATATTAGAAGTGTCTGTGGAACTGAATTGGTGGCGTGCTACTTGAGATAAAGTTTCAAGTTCATACGGGGGAAATGAACTCACTGCTTTCTGACGGAGATGACGTCTGCTCGATCAGGGAGACCATTCCCCTAGCTAGGCCCAAACACCGGAAGCAAGGCTTTTACAACAGACCTAAAACCACCTCTGTGGTTGGTGCTGGTAAGACTATTTTTGTACGTTAGCAGGACCAGGCCAGATGATGAAAACTGGATGTAAAACTAGAAGCTGTTGCAATGAGAACACAACAAGACAAATGTTCAAAAGGCAGACGTTACTCACGGTTTTTGAAAGAAATGTTTGACCAACATGGGGATTCGTTAATAATCTCAACAACTGCTTGTTTTTCATGCTCTGCTGGAGTACTTCTTGTTTCCACATTCCTAGATTAACTAGATATGGACAAAAGTACAAAACTAACAACCTGAATTACCCTTTCAGTTCGGCTTAAAAGAGCACAGACAGAAAAAGGTTACAAGTATAAGTTTACTGTTTATTTAAGAAAGGGACAGTGCAATTTCACAGAACACATGATTACACATGGTTAAAAAAGCCAGAATTAGCCAGAAGGCTAGTTTTCATCTGTAGTCCCCTTGCCATGATGTAAAAAAGGCAATAAGAAGCATACAATATAATACAAAATACATATACAAACACTTACTGTACAACTAAGAAAAAATACAACATGACATTTTATCATAGCATAAAAACATCACAGCATCACAACAGGCTTATCTTTTAGTGTTGGCAGCTGTAGGTGTTGATAAGCCACATTTTCAATTTTTTTGTAAAGGCCTTGTATGTTGTGAGCTGTTTAACCTCCTCGGGTACCGAGTTCCACACACTTGCACTCCTTACTGACCAGGCCGACTTACTGAAAGTGCTCCTGCGCAAAGGAATATAACAGTCACCTCTGACAGAGCCTCGAGTGACACGCTCAAGGCTGTTTCTTTGGCTGATGAATTCTGCCAGAGGATCTGGAGCCAATTTATGCAGTACTTTATATGTCAGTTTTAAGTCTGCATCTCCTGTCGTCTGCATCGTTTTAAGTATCTCCTGTCACTTCCTCCAGCACAACCTCATGGCCTCTGCCTGGGACACAAGATTGACCCATCAGTTGCTGATGACAGATAACCTTTGGCCCCCGAAAACAACAATTAGAGATCAATGCTGTCTTGAGTAGAGCCACCCTCCACAGAGGATTCACTGATAAGCGGACTGACCCCGGCTGTTTGTGGGGGGCGGGGGTCGTGATCCATCACATGTATACTTGAGCT
This sequence comes from Chelon labrosus, assembly GCF_963514085.1. Classification (NCBI taxonomy): domain Eukaryota; kingdom Metazoa; phylum Chordata; class Actinopteri; order Mugiliformes; family Mugilidae; genus Chelon; species Chelon labrosus. The sequence continues at coordinate 14,536,299 of NC_140347.1, read as the reverse complement.
CTGCGTCCTGTGTTTTCCAAATCGCCAGTCTCAGATCTTTATCAAGGCAAAGCTCCTATGCCAAGATCATGTCGGATCACCTGATGTCCAGGAAGGATGTCTGGGGACGGGATTTAAGGTGTTATCAAGTAATGCAATGAAAGTGCCGATCACATAAGAAGAAAACCTTCATCAACCGTCCTAATGCAATATGCATCTCTATAGTTGGGCATGTCTACTATATACACACCTGTCAGGCATAACATTATGACCACCTTCCTAATATTGTGTACGTCTCCCTTGTGCCTCCAAAACAGTTGTGACTCATCAGAGAATGGACATGGGTCTTCTGAGGGTGTCCTGTGGTGTCTAGTAACAGAATGCTGTTAGTGGGGGGCTTTGGGTCCTATGTGTTGAGGGGAGGGGCCTCTGTGGATGAGATTTGTTCCAGTGCATCATACAGATACTTGATCAGTTTGGGATCTAGTGAATTTGGAGGCCAGGTCAACACATTGTGCTGTTCTTCATATTTTTTGAGCTGGGGCTGCTGGGGATGGCTGGTGCCATCAAGAAGTGTCATTGCTATGGGGTGGGGGTGGCAGGTCTGGTCTAGTTGGGTGCTACATGTCTAAGTAACATCCACACGAATGCCAGGTCCAAAAGTTCCCCAGCAGAACATTGTATTGACACAAGATTGTCAATGTTATTCACTTCACCTGTCAGTGGTCATAATGTTGTGGCCTATTGGTTTATGTACTATATGTATTATTATACCACTATTATACTCAGTTATCTGCAAACACAGCTTTTACCTAAACCTAATTTTGCTTTATACTTTGACAAAATAGTTTTGCATGAGCGAACGACCTTAAAACTCAATTTTCGAATCAGCAGCTTTTTATGTTTAATGTTAATTCGTCTAAAATTCAGCCTCACACGTAATTAACATCACAACAGATGTTCCCCCTTCAACCAGCAGACATCTGAAAGCCTGCCACACATCTGCAGATAGCCATTTAATGCTTCATTCGAGAACCCCGGCCTGTAAAATCCTCAGACATCATTAAGCACTGCTGCTAATTTCTAAAACCTGAAATACAGCAGCGATAAAACTACTAAGGCAAAGCAACCCGAAACACATGTTTACTGTATATTGGAACCTACTAAATGTGGCCTGACTTGAAACACATGTTTAGATTGAAACCTCCTCTCAAAATCTCTTCACGGGGATGTTGAGTCTTCATTAAGTTTGCACCCTGTAATCCTGCTGTATAACTTTTCGACCTTTATTGGAAGCCTTGCGGATTGTTGAGGAGTGTTTGGGCTTTTTTTCAAATCTCCAGACTTCTAATAAGGAGTGAGCCACGTCAAAACATGAAAACAAATCAAAAGAGAGCTCTGCCTCGTCTCATCTCAATGTGTGTCTCCGTGTCATAAAAAGTAGTATAAGTTGCTGGTATCTAAGCCACAGCATACCAACAACACTCCATACTTTTAAAATACAGGTTAATGATTGACGACAAGAAAACCTGTTTTATGTCTTGCCTTCTTCACCGCACACATCTGAGTCTACACTCCTTTCCTTTTTGACCACTCTGCCACTTAATGCTCCTCCAAATCTAGTCTCTCTGCCTCGTTCAGCCTTTGTGCTACACATGTTTCTGCGATCCTCGCTTCTCAGAACAAATTGAGTTTAATGGGGGTGAGGCAGGGTGAGCCGAGGCAGAGGAGAGGGAGGAAGGCTAAGAGCGGGCTGTAAAAACATAGCAAATGCTACTCCATGCCAGTCCTCATGAAGAGTACATGAGCCATAATGCTGAGCCACGCTAACATTATGTCTTACTCCGAATGCAGTGACCAAATGGCAAAAAAAACACAAAAACTAAACAATCTTAACATGTCCTTTTACCAAACATTTAATCCTAAAATGCCATTTTCAAAAGATATCTCATTCAAATGGCTTTTCACTTTCAGGAATGAAGTGTAAAACTGCAAAAAAAAAGATGTCCTGTGTTAAGGATTAGCCGTAAAAGGCGTCAGCGCTAAATATAAACTGCTGCGTCAAACGGCATCCGTCTTTCTTCTACTCCGAGCGGATTAAACTGTTCAGTTATTGGCAGATACCAGTCGCCCGACGTCTGGTGCACACAAAACCCAGTCAGACAGGCCAGTGAGCAAACATACACACCTTTGGCAAAACACTGACGTGAGCACACGCGATTGGTATGCACCTCAACACTGGTCTTTTTCTGCCTTCCTCGTGGTGCCAACGCTCTGGTTTAATTAACTGGACTACCGTGAAGGGTCTCCTAAGGCCAACGTGTGTGGGAGAACACAAACGCACTCACTTTTCTTAGAAGTGCAGCGTCCTTGCGTAAGTGAATTTTCCTGGGTGAGCATGGCTTGCAAAAGCAGAAGCCTGGATGAATAAAGCCTTTGGCATACTTTATTGCAAAAGGGTGCTATCTAGTCTACTTGATGCAATTTGGAAACAAGTTCAGAGTCAGACATTGAAGTGAAGTGACAAAAAGAAAAGACAATGCAACAACCGAAGGATGCATCACTTTCAGTATGTATCTTCCCAGTTGAACGTGCAAAGTGCTAGCGTGTTTTTTGATCCTCGGGCGTTAATTTCTGTTCTCCCACGTGCACGCGCCTCGCTCGCCTTTTCCCCCCTGCTCTCACCTCGGCGACCTTTTAATTCTACCACAATCCCCAGGACTTTCCCCCCACAGTCTCACCGGGAGATGAATTACTCCCCAAAGCTACGGAGGCTCCTCAAATCCCTCCATCCCGGAGCAGTCCGGGCAATAACACAGACATCAGAGGAGTGATAAAACACTGTTCCTCCAGGAGAGGACTCAAGAAGTCGGCTAAAACTACTTTCAAAGCGCAAAGAACTGGCCCAGGAGGAAAGGAAAAGCAAATATCTTTTAGATGAACTCAAAAGCAAAAGGCTCTACCTTTTGGAAGAAGAACTATCAAAACTTAAACCCAGTGATTGGTGGTTCAAGTGAGCTTGTTAAAAGAGAATTGCATTATATAAAAAATCAAGGGGGGTCTTTGATAAGACAGTAGAGCTTTGTTGTAATGATATAGGGGCCAAGTCATGGCTGATGCTAGAGACACAAAAGAGAAGGGGGAGGTAGGACTAAGGTCTGACACGATAGCGTGAGGATGTACAAATATTAAATAGATTGTGGTGGTGGTGTGTGGGGTATATGGGGGGGTATATGGTGGGATATGGGAACAGGACAACCCCTGCATTCTCTGCACGCAGCTGCATTATGGTGCTGGAGAATGCCAGGAAGTTTTTGGGGGGTGCACATCTGCTTTGGCTATCAGGAGATGTCCTTGCCCTCTCTGCGAATACTTAAAAAGCGACCATTTTTGCTTAAAGAAAGACTGACTCTGGAAGGAAGGAAGGAAGGAAGGAAGGAAGGAAGGAAGGAAGGAAGGAAGGAAGGTCGGTATTGGAAGGAAGGAAGGAAGGAAAAAAAGAAAACACCACTCGAGGAGAGTAGAAGCCATTAGGAATGCATGCTGAGTTTCAAAAACAGAGAACAGAGAAGAAAAGGATAAAAATCAAATCAAGGGTGGACGAAAAAAAAAAAAAGAGAGGAGGTTGGAAAGGGGCTCTGCTTTTCTTCTGGCAGAACCAACCCAAAGCTTAGTACAGTGCCAGGTTCCATTCAGACTAGACAAAGTAAATAAAACCACTTGATGAAAAAGAGCAAAAGGAAGCGAACTGATGGGGGAATAAGCTCTCCGGGCAGGGGGTTATGAAGCTATATGAAGAGAGAGAGAGAGAGAGATAAAGAAAAGGAAGGTCTGGCTTTCTGTTCTTTCTGTTTTTACAATGGAGCATTCGACCTTATCTGATGGCCGGACACAGATTATCACAGCATTGTCAAACATGGAGTCACATCTGGAGGGAAGGGGTGAGATAGAGGGAGCAAGACGGAAAGACAGAGCGAAGCCCATTAATCATTTCCGCCGTCACCTCAATCTCTCCTTCCATCTACAAAGGGCACCCAGAGAATTAATCTGGAATAATAAACACAAGCAATTTAACATCCAGCTAATCAAACTCTGCGCTGCCGGGGCTTAGTCCTGTTCCTGTTCCTGTGCCGTCAGCCACTGGCCTGCCCTCTCTTCTCGTAACCCAAACCACACACTAATTCATAAATTACAAACAAAGAGTCCCTTGTGGTTTGGGAGGGACCGGGCCGGCGCTGCAAACTGGCGCTACGGAGGGAACAGCTACGCGTCAATTAGAGAGGAGCCTGGTAGGTGTGGATGCGCACACACCGACGGCCTCGCACGGCTTACAGTCGCGCAAACAACGAGGCAGGGGCGCACACCTACTGTATGCGCACACATTCACAACAAGCAGTAAAACGCACACTCGCACCCACCATTTGGAAGCCATCTAAACAATTTTGTCCAGGAACTGAGTGCGCCCATTGTCTGGTCTTAGCGGCTCACTGGGTTTCTCAGGGCTGTTTATGAGGGGTGACGTGTGCTCGGGGTGTTGTGCACGCACTGGTGGGAGTTAAGCTTGCATTTGTGTTCAAGACAGGCGTGTATGGGGGTAAAACAACACAAGCTGAAATGCTGAAAGGTTGCTTCAATTGTGCATGTAGATTAACACAAGGCGTGTTTTGGATTCGACGTCAGATGACTCTATTTACGGTGTGACAGCTGCTCAGATTCCAGGTTTATCTAAACTAGTGCAGTGCCCGTCGGAAGTATGTATTCCTATAGTGGGAGCCTACAGGTGCTGTGTATGAGGATTAGTGGAAATATTAGAGCGGAGAAAACCTATTTTACCGATATATTTTACATTTCTTATCCAAACAACGTCAAACTTAGCAATGCACATCTTCGTGCCCGTAGCGAGACACCTGCCCAGTTTCAAATCAATCGGGCCAACGGTTCGCGAGATATGCGTGCCACACACACACACACACACACACACACACACACACACACACACACACACACACACACACACACACACACACAGACGCTTCTTGATTTATAGATAGATGGCGGACTACATGCTAGTTTTCCTGCCGGAGAAGATATTGAGCCTATTAGGGTTACCAGGGCAAAATATAATTTCTCCTTGAGTTTGGTTTCTTCTAAAGCCGATTTGTAAACAGTGCTCAAGATTTGTGCGCATGCTCCGCCTCTTCCTCTCCGTTTTTGGTGAATTTCTGAAAGTGGCTGTTTTTGATGCCATGGCAACCGGAGTAGTGGAAATATTAGAGCGGAGAAAACCTATTTTACCGATATATTTTACATTTCTTATCCAAACAACGTCAAACTTAGCAGTGCACATCTTCGTGCCCGTAGCGAGACACCTGCCCAGTTTCAAATCAATCGGGCCAACGGTTCGCGAGATATGCGTGCCACAGACAGACAGACAGACACACAGACGCTTCTTGATTTATAGATAGATGACATGCAGTAACACCAGGGTATTTGAGTGCATATACAAACTTTCTGATCACTTTCTGATGACGTAAAAGTTGTAAATCAAATAAAATTTGCAGCAATAAATTGTTTAACCCCACAATTAAACTGTGAAACACTGCAGTGACATCCTACCAGCGTATAGCCATATAGTGGGAGTGACTGGGGCACCGAGACGCAGCCTCTAAATAATGCATTATCTGCCACAAAACTTGTTCATTTCGCCAATATTTTGTTATGATAAGCTAGTGCTATTCCCCGTTGAGTCCGGAGTTATCTCTGTTATCATCATCTGGGGTCTTTAGATTGACCTACAGACCCCAGATGATGTCTTCTGACCTGGATGATGTCATCTCTGAGCGCTGCATGCACCCGCAACGGTCGGCTTGTTTACCTGTAATTTGCTACTGCTATGGTTCGTCCACAACCTCAGGATAGGAAAAATATTCAGCCATGTTGTAAAAAACTAGCAAGAGCAAATTACAGATAAACAAGCCGAAATATTGGCAAAATGAACGAGTTTTGCAGCAAATAATGCGTTATTTCGAGGCTGCGTCTCGGTGCCCCAGTCACTCCCACTATATGGATATACACAGATCTAATTATTTCCGAAACGAGTGCAAATGACACAAAAGTTATATGGGTGAGTAAACGACCGTATTTTCTGCTAAAAATAAGGTCCAGGTTGTAAAAAAACAGTGGTTCCCTTTTAAAGTGATTATTATTTGGATTGATTGGTCAATTGGTCAGAGCATAGTTAAAATTCACAATTTCCCATAGCCGTAGGTGGCATACATGTTGCGTGTTTTCTCCAACCCACACAAAGATATTCAGTTTACTGCCATGAAAGGTACCAGAAAGAAATGGTCACATATGAGCGTATGTACATAGACAGTTTTAAGCATATTTTCTTTATCTAAATGTCGTACACTTGATGACTAACCAACGAATGAACTAACAGTGTAGTTCTACAACCAACTACTAAGCCTGATGTCCATTTTTAAATGATCACACTGCAGAAAACCATGTGTGGGCTTACCACAGGCCCCATGGTACAGTATTATTGCAATTTTGACGGTATATGTTAAGGATAGCAATAACCCTAACCTTAACCCTAACCTTAAAACAATGTATAAGGCAATATATTGTCATTTATTGCCTTTATGTTAACTGCAAATAATGCCCCTAAAAGAAAAACTTTGTCTGTTTTATCTAATAATGTAAAGTTCCCAATCTGTTTCATTTAACTCCAGTCATTTAATGCCGCAAAAATGTGACAACTATGCTCACCATGCCAGAAAAACTAAAATCAACAGAGCTCAATTCAAAAAGCAATCGATTTTATTAATCTACCACTAAAAAGTTTCAAATTCATCTTTGCAGTTTATATAACCAAATGCTCAACACTTGGCAAATCTGCGTATCGATACGGGACTGCCGTACAGGTGCAAAGTAAACCAGAAAGGAAACGCCACGTACCGATTTGACCTCGCGATGTAATCGTGATGCTGTATTATTATATAGATCGTAATAAAACTTTACATCATATCATATCATCCAGCCCCATCGTGCAGTACTCTAAGATCAGCTGACACCAGTGATGCAGCAGAACAGATTAGCACTAAAGAGATTAATCAAGTAATCAGTCATAGCCAGGAATCAACAGATGTGAAGAGGCCACTTCAGTGTCTGGGAAACCTGAATCATTGGTTTGTTTTGTTTGGAGTTTCAATGATTAAATTATCTCTTGACAGACCAAGGAAACATTTAGCAGTTTAATCATTAATTTAAATATCTGCTGGCTACAGTACAACTTTCAAACAAAGTCGTGTGATAGATAGAGTTTTGTATATGTATATTTTCAGGGCGCACATCCCGCTGCCTGCTCTGAGGAGTCAGCGTTTGTTGTGTGTGTGAACCACTCACAGCCTCTGTTGATTTTACTGTATTATGCACCCTGTGGTTACAAGTACAACGGAGTCAAACAGCTGCCAGCGGAGCCTCTTCATTAGGAAGAAAAACACTGCGCATCAGTGGAAGCACACAAACATCGAACGCCACACGTCACTGCCTCTGTTAAAAGCCATGTGCGCTGACGGAAGTATTGCCATGCATCGCATGCATCTGTACCCGAGTGATATTGTGCAGTCGTCCCCCGAGCTAATCTCATCTGTCCACATGTAAGACACGCAGCTCCCTGTCAGAAACTAATCCTGTCAGTCAACCCGGGCAAATCTCCCTCTGAGCTCCTCAACACTTGCTTCCTCATGTTTCACTGGGAATCTAAAGAAACACACTTCCAAATAATCAGCGCGCACACACGCACACACACACACATCCATTTATCCTCTTATTCTCAGTTCCTAACCTGTGAGAGCAGCATGCACATTCCTCAGGAGAACACAAGGTGAGGTATTTAAACTACAACAGGCAGGAGGTAAAAAGGCTCAAACTGCGAGTAAACACGCGCAGAAAACTCTTGAATTGAGGTGGAAGAAAAGCAGAAACTTCAAAACAAAACAGCCAGACGGCGCACGGGCAGACGGACCCCCGAAAGCGTGTTCAGACAGAAGACGAGCTGACACTTACGCACGCATTGCTGAATGGAAAATCCTCCAGGGTCCAAGCGGTAACTTTCTCTTTGAGCGTGCGCTTGTGTGAGGCTGTCTGTCTTGTCAAACACTCCCCCACTGCTTTCCTCCTCCTCCTCCTCCTCCTCCTCCTCCTCCTCCCGTCCGTCAGTCCGTCCCGCCAGGAGAGCTGGAACGAGCTTTGCCGTAAAAACAAGCGCTCACGTGAGTAAGTCCACCGCGGGTCTGACCAGAATGAGAGAGCGCGGCCCAAAAAAGGAGAGGAAAGGAGGGAGGGAGGGAAAAAAATGGATAGTCCCTTTAAGAAGGTATGCTCCTTTATGGTGAGCCCCCCCTCCCCTCCCCTTCTTAAGCCAAATGAAGTATAAAGAGTGTTTCCTCTTCTTTTCTTCTACTCATCCGGAGAGTAAAAGGCTTCTCTAATGCTCCTTCTCTGACTAGTTTTGCCTTCCTTCCTACTCTCAGTGAGGGAGAAAGTTAAACCCGGCTTTAGACAACAGGAATGTGACAGCAGGAGAGAGCAAGGGAGAGAATGAGGTGGTGAGGGAGAGGGAGGGAGAGTGTGTGAGAAAGAGCGACAGACAGAGAGAGAGAGAGAGAGAGAGACATGTGTAGTGTCCACCTACACAGTCCACTACTGTGTGAGCGAGCAGTCAAAGAGAGGTACAAAGGGGAGGAGGGCAACAGCAAGCCAGAGAGGAGGAGGAGGAGGAAGAGGAGGAGGAGGAGGAAGAGGGGGAGTGGGATATGAGCAAATGTATGAGAGCGAGAGAGAGAGTAAGAGAGGGAGAAAGAAAAGAAAAAGTCAGCTCCAGGAAATGACCTGAGAATTTCATTCAACTCTCGACTGCAAATCTGGGAACGTGATGCGTAAGAGGTGGGACACGAGGACCCGGGCTGCATGTAACGGGACATCCACTGCAGGGGAAAGATCCCACATTCCATGAGACACTGATGTCTGCGGCTGAATTGGCGGGGCTGCTGTATTGCGACACTGTGTTTTTAACGGAGACGTACCCACTTGTGGGACGTCAAATGTGCGGCACGTCTAAGAACAGGCGCTGTGCTCCTGCAAGCGTACACACATGTTTTTCCATTGTGGTCACCGATAGCTTCTATGCAGCGTTTACTCATATGTAATTTTATGTTTAGGTAAAAGCTTTTCGTTTGCCACAATTTTGACAGAAGATGTTAGAATGTATGCTTTCTTTCCGGTCGAGTCTTCTCTACATGTGATGGTTTCTTTTTTTGTGTGTGTGTTCTTGCTGCTTCGTTGTTTGAGGATCAGTGTGAAATCATTGACAGGAGAAAGTTGTGTCTGCTTTAGGTCATAAATATAACAAGAAACTTTAAAATGAATCATTATAATGGCACAATGTCCTATCAATAAACCCATAAACCAAAAACATTTATTATACACCGATGAGCCACAACATTAAAACCACTGACAGGAGAAGTAAATAACATTGACCATCTTGTGACGATTCAGTGTTCTGCTGGGAAACTTTTGGACCTGGCATTCGTGTGGATGTTACTCAGACATGTACCACCCACCTAGACCAGACCAGACCCAGACCCCATAGCAATGACACTCCTTGATGGCAGCAGCCATCCACAGCAGGATGCAGCCTGACACAGGCACACACACAAAAACGGTTTAGGAACAACAAAAAAAAAAAACATGAAGAACAGCACAAGGTGTTCACCTGGCCTCCAAATTCACTAGATCCCAAACTCATCAAGTGTCTGCGGGACGCACTGGAACAAGCCTGATCCACAGAGACCCCTCCCCTAGACCCATGGCCCATGTCTATGCCCTGATGAGTCACTACTGTTTTGGAGGCACAAGGGAGACCTACACAATATTAGGAATGTTATGCCTGATCGGTGTAGAACCTGAAAATACTTTTAACGGCCTACTCTTAATACAGTAATAAACTCAAGTGGAATGATCAGAATGTGCTCTTTACTACGTTTATTTATGACTTCAATGAAAGTCTTCAATGACACATCGGTAAATTTGGGAACCTGTGCAATTTACGGTCAAACTGAAGACTCCAGATCCACAGAGATGTTGTCTTGTATCTTTACCGAGCTATAATTTCAGTTTAACATGCCCTGGGAATTTCTCTCTCCGACTCCCGCCCCTCGGACAGCCCCCCCACCCCTTCATAATCTCCCTCTCCCTCTGTCCTCGTCCACCGCAGGAAGAAAACCGAAACCAGCCCCAGACTGGAAAGCATTAGCTTGCCACCCCCCCTCCACCGCCCCCAAAACAGATTCAACACGCTCACCATACAAACGAAAACAAGAACGATGGATCGCACAGAAAGGGTCACTTTTTGCCGTGTGCGCCGAGTGACACGAATAACAGTAGTGCACACAGTTTACGGGTTTTGCGAAACCGACAGTGTTGGCAGCGAGTTCTCGCCCAGAGCTCTGCTTATTTTGCAGTTTCCAGCACAACAAAGAAGCAGTTGCTCGTTTGGGGAAACGGGCCAAGCAAAAAAACCACAGGACAAGTAGGCGGGGGGGGTCGGGTGTTTGTGCGTTTCTCAGTACAATGTTTGTGTATGCACTGAACTATATATTTGAGTATGATTTTTATGTCCCTGCAAACATGTGACTGCATGAACGTTAACTCGACTAAATTCTCCTATTATCCTGCATATTTAAAGATGACAAACAGCCCAAAGCTAAATGCAGAACATTCCTACACTCTGGAAAGAGTTTGCCATGTTGGAGGCTGGATCAGTTCCAGGGATGTAAGCGGCTCTGACAGCAGAGCGACAGACTCCCAAATGCTCATCAGAGAGCCCCTCGATCACCGGATCCCACCAGACACCATTGTTAATTCGTGCGACCTGTGGCCTCAATAAAAGTGCCACAAACAGGCCAGGTGTAAGACAGAGCGGTCAGCGTTGAGTCGATGGGATAAAATAGGAGAGGAGACACAACATCACTAGCCACGAAGTCATGAGACAGTCTGCGCAATGAAGATAAATGGGGGAGGGTACAGTGGGACAGAAGTGGAAATCAACTGGATGAATCAGAAGGAATTTCCAATCGTGTAACCCGTTAATAATTGGCGAATAGGACATTTTTGGCGCTAAAGTAACGTCCCCCCACATGGCAAACATGTGGTGATGGGTTTCTGAACGGGACAGAAACGTGGCGGAGGTAAAACAATGGGTCTGAACGGTTGAAGGAAGATGGAATCAATTTTAGCAGCAACGTTGACATTGGTCATATTTTACTACTGGGTGGATTCAGGGTTGTCAATGAATTTGTGGAAGAGAAAAACTACTTCCTCTCTTAAATTTCTTGCAGATTTGACTGGTCATAGCAGGTGGAACCCCCTTACACATCATTTTATTGTTCTTGTACACAATTACACCAATCAGCCACAAGATTAAAACCACTGACAAGAGAGGGCCATAACATTCACCTTCTTGTGATGTTCTGCTGGGAAACTTTTGGACCTGGCATTGGTGTGGATGTTACTTAGACATGTAGCACCCACCTAGACCAGACCAGGCACCCCCACCCCATAGCAATGACACTCTTTGATCGTAGCAGCCATCCCCAGCAGGAGGCAGCCTGACACAGACACACACACACAAAAACGCTTTAGGAACAACTCAAGAAAACATGAAGAACAGCACAAGGTGTTGACCTGGCCTCCAAATTCACTAGATCCCAAACTGATGAAGTATGTGTGGGATGATCCACAGAGGCCCCTCCCCTCAACCCATAGGACCCAAAGTCCCTCACAGGTCACCCTCAGAAGGCCCATGTCCATTCTCTGATGAGTCACAACTGTTTTGGAGGCACAAGAGACCTACACAATATTAGGAAGGTGGTCTTAATGTTGTGCCTGATCGGTATATGTTTGAATGAATGAATGAAATATGTGCATGAATGGTAGCGGGTCTTCAAAACCTTTTTTTTTTTGTGTAAGAAGCTATGTCACCATCAGATCAACATAGTACAGTTAAAGGTACATTATTTCCCCATGACACTGGTCCCAACTGGTTAAACTCCTGGAACCTACCACACAGAAACACTGTGCCAAGTTATCACTGCAAGGCTCTATCATGTGCTTATGCTAGCAGCTTGTGATGCGCATTGTGACATTCGCAAACGGAGCCGATGAGCCTGCTGAATGCCTGCAAGTTTACAACTGAGTCAGTCCGATCATGCGCATCAAATCACCTGCGTTATCCGTCTGCATCTCGTTTCTTTTCCCACCACTAAGCAGTCTGCAGCGGAATCAAAGCGTCTGGCCGGCTGTCGGCCCTGGTTTCGCTCGCTCTTTTGGTTTTAATTTAGCAGCCTGATGCAAGCCACAGTGAACAGTTTTGGATGCAAAATACTGCACCACTAAGACAAAAATCTTAGCTCTAACTGTTCTTAATTCACACAAGTCATGGACAGTGTGGTCAGATACAAGGCTGTCTGTGTCATAATGGATATTTTTAACATTTCTAACGAAATTATCAAGAACCAACGAGTTATACTGTAATTGAGCAAATTTGTGGTGTAGTAACTATCAGCCATTTAACTCTGCTTATATGTGTCTTGTCTGGCAGACTGGCTGCATTCTTATTATCTAGTCACTTCACGAGTACCACATCAGACCCTGAAATGCTTTTACGTGGTTTATTTAAGAATAAACCATGAATAATCTAGCGCGTTAAGTTTAATTTACTTTTCCTTTGAACACATTTTAAACAGAAATGGCACAGAATATCGTTATTTTTCTAGTGACAGCGTGTGGCAGGCGTTCTAAATATAGTATGTGTCCACATAAACCAGTCACTGCAGAAGTCAAAAACTCATATTTCATCACACAGTCAGGAACACAAAGCGAGTCGACTTCCGGGGATCCTCCAGGGATTCCATATCTGCAGAAAGGAAACAGACTAAACCACCCATGCATAGTGTGAAAGCCTGATTAATGAGCGACTGAAAGGTTTGTGGTTATGAGGGAAAGGAGATGAGTTATTCTGGTTTCTTTACACGCATTTACACGCCAGACAAGTTTTGGTGGCATTACGGTCTTGGCAAGACAGAATCACAGTCTACTACATTGACCTTCAACCAGTCATCCATCCTCAAACTGAAGGGCTTATTACCTGAGGAGGACATCATCACAACAGTAGGAGAAGTTGGCTCCTTCTAGCAGTGGGCAATAAAGAACTGAGCTGCTGGATTCAAGAAGAAGGAGCTCAGACATTGCCATTTTGACAGAAGACATCACGGTTGCTACGGATCCCTTTCCGGAAATCCAAGACTAGAACTTCCGGAAACCTTTACGCTCCACAGCTGCTATACTATAAGTGTGCAAATTTGCAAAGAAAAGTCAGAGAACTTGTGTGAGCCTATACGGGATACAACTTTTCACTTTCTTTAAGATTAATTTTAGTCTGATAAAAGTTCTTGCACACTTTCCCTTTGGGCCCGTGACCACACTGACTAGGTATTCAACTAGATTTGTAATCTATGACCACACCACAAATATTGGACATGAGTGTGTATGGATGTGAAGGAAGGAAAACTACCAAATTAGGGTGTGACTGACCCTGTATTTTCTTACGTACTACATGTTGCCTGGTGAAACACGGCACAGGGCAGACATCAGCTGACCTGAGCATGCTGGCAAAGCAAGAAACCCCCGTGTCAGCAAATCAGAGAAAACTCCCCTCGTGTTCCTCACCCTCTTCCAGAGACTTATTTTCAGCCAGCTACTTCACCGGGCTGCAGTTTGAGTTGAAGGGTGGTTAGCAGAGATGATGTTATACCAGTCAAAATCAATGCCTTTTATGGGCATTGGCTCAACCCACAACAACCACTAGTAAGGCGGCACACACCCACACAGGTCAGCCCAGGTCACGTGCTTTGTGTTTTCTCGCAGCAGAGTGCCAGCTGCGGCTATTATCACAGGGTTTCTGCAGAGTCAGGCTCTCGTTACGAGACTGGGGACCATTCAGAGGGGGCCACTTGAGTCTTTTAGTTCGTCTCTGTGAGACGCCACAGATCACATGAGGGTCCAAAGACAGTTTTTCAAAGTTCGCCTTTTCCAGGTTCTTTATGTATTTTGCCTCATTAAAACAACCAATGTGGAGTCGGTCACATACAGTATAATAATGCAAGACAGCCAAACTCTTCTGAACTTACCACTAGACTATCCGAGGGTTAAGTCAGGTCACTGGGTACCATGAACGACCACTTAGTACAATGCGATTAAACCACAATAAGGATGTAGTGCACATGAACATCCAGAGTTCACATAATACATATTACTCTAATCAGCAGTTTTGAATTTGATATCTATGATGACATTCTTGCACATTCATTTTCACATTTATTTGGCCCCTCAGAAGATTTTCAATAAAAGGTTACAGATGGATTACAGTGCAAACAAGATTAGCTTGACAGTGCTGATGTAATTACGCTCACTACCAGAAGGGGGCGAAAAAAGTTTGCACTGTAGCTTTAAATACTTGTAGACTAGAAGTCACGTCCCATGTTTTTCCTTGAAAGATTCTTCCCATAAATGTGCTTAATGAAGTTAAATTACAATTGTATAGTCTGTCATACGCAGATGCACGAACAAATGATGAAACAAATGCCATGAAAGTCTTACAAAATACACAAATTAGTCCTAACAAAATGGAGATTGATTTCTCTCCTTTCTCTCCTTTCAATTTCTGGCTTCAGTGAAATAGTTTTCTGAATGGAAATGAAGAATTATTCAGTGCATTATTCACTATATCTTACTTCTGGTGTCAGAACATTGTATAAAACTACCGCACCTGAACTGTCACACCAGCTGCAAGCCTGTATTAATGTCAGATTAAAGATATCAGAAAAAAGTCTTTGCTTGCACTCCAGTGACTACAGTATACTTGCATGACTCATACAGCAACAGCACAAGCCATAAAGGGGACGTATGGGCCCCAGCAGCAGTAGCTACTGCCTGCCTGGCTGGACTACAGTTCCACACAGCCGGGCCAAAATAAACATCTTCCCCACAGTCTCCTCTGCTGACACGACGTGAATGTGTGCGTGGTAGCCGGAGGAGAGAGTAGCTTGCAGTGGTCACATGTGTACCTCAAGTATCTTTGTGCATATAAATTTATGTGTGTGTGTGTGTGCGTGTGTGCCTGCATAACCGATTGAGACAATTCAAACCCTCAAACTGCTGAATTACATCTTTATCTCCCACTCCTTTCCCTGGTTACATCTAAATCAGCCCCCGCTGAGCTATGCGGAGGCAGCCGCAGCTTTATGTCCACTAAAAAAAAAAAAAAAACAGCAGGCTACAGCAGTGACCGCTCCTCCGTCTGTTTCTATCCTGTTCATCATATGCATGTGCTACAGAAGAGACAAAGGAAAGATTGAATTAGAAATACTGGAAACATATAGGTTCATGTTCATATTGTTCATACTTATTAGCTAGCTGTTTTAGTGGATTTCAAGTTACATTTGACTTTTATCACTATCTATATTTTATATAATTGTGGTTGGTTGGTTGGTTGGTTTAAAAATGTTGCATACCAACATGAGGCCAGAAAACAGGTGCACAAAAGTTTCAAGTACGTAAAGCGATCCTTGAATACTTTAAAAAGGAAAAAAAAGAAGATGTTTGGTCTGACCCTCTTTTGCCTTTAAAACATCTCAAGTATTCTTGTGCACCTTTTTTTCGAGGTACTTGGCAGGTCGGCTGATAATATTGAGATCGAGACTCTGTTCTCTGAGTCTGGTTGTTTGGGGCTGTTATCTGGAGACTGTTTAGAGGGCTGGTACCGAGATTTTGCACAATACTTTACACAGTAAGACAAATTTAAATAGAAATTGTCCACAAATGCAAAGGTACAGCACCTTACTGGAATCATCTCTCCAACTTCAACTCCCCTGGACCAGCTTTTTAATCTAATACTGCAAACACGCTGTGTGGAAAGCACTAAAACGTGAAACATATTTTAAACTGCAGTCGAAATGAAAAAAATCCAAATACAGCAAACATGCCAAAAATAACCATTAAAACTCAAAGACAATAAAAAAAAACACTTCTCAAAGTGCACAGAACATAATATGACTTTAAACATTTACGCGTCCGCAGCATCGCAAATCCGCCAAAGAAAACTATGTGATACGATCGAAAGGTCGACAATGTCTGAAACCACGAGGAGAGATTGTTTCTTTCCATTTGATGTACGTAAAAGTTCAGGCAGTAGCTGGAACATTCCCACAGCAGGGTTACGTTTCTGTGTCTGGCCCAAAAAGCCAGAGCAGTAGTAGTTCCATATCTGAAAACACATATAGGATATTAATGGACTCATTATACTTTCATTAGGGGTTTTCGGGGGACCCCTGTTTCCATTCTGAGGTTTCAACCTCAGGGTTTGAAATGCCAGAGTAGTGCATTTAACAGAGGCCCCCCCTGCTAGAACCACAGATCTCATGTTAACCAGCTAAATGCCACAATTAATCAATTTCCTGCTCGGCAATTAGACCAGTTCATTAGGCTTTCCATAGCCTTCTCTACACCTAAAGTCTGAGCTGTACGGTTCAAAGGAGGCTGCGCGGCTTGTTCAGAGTAATCCATTATACCAGAGTGAACACTCTTGAGGGAAAGCCCTGGAGGGGAGTTTAGGAAAGAGGCCTCCTCTTCTTGATATAAAGTCTGAGGCTTTAATACCTCTCAAGGGAGGAAGGGAAGCATACTCTGGGTAGGGAGACCCGGGTCTGGGCCTGACACAGGAAGGAGCAAGTGAAGTAGAGAAAAGCTCCTTCTGGATATGATCTGATTTGCATTAGTGTCCATAAATCCTATTTGGTTCAATTTAGCTTTAAGTTATGGGTGTGTTTTATGAGACACATAGAGAAGGAGGAATGCGGTCAGGCAAAATGACTCAGGAGGACAAGGAGGAATGTTAGCAAGTAGGAGCAACGACGTGGAGATGCAGGACGGATCTCGGACGTCTGATTGAGCTTGATGTACAGTAAAATACAGACACATGACCTCAAATGACCCCTAACGCCAGGTGTTAAACACAGGCGGGGGCTTTTCTTGTTCAAAATAATCCCAAATCTATATTTGTTTGATGAAATATACAGAGACAGACACAGGTCAACCTTTTACAAAGTAACCACAAAGGGAACTTAAAAGCAGACGTAATGGAGAAAATGCCCCAAGCAGACTCATTCATCAACTACTTTAAAAGGTAAATATCACCAGGATTAGGCAATAAAGAATGCACAATAGCACACATTTATTTTACATTTCATCTTGTTGAAATATTCAAACACCAACTGTTTTGAGGTGAGATCACTCTGCCGTGCCATTTCTTTTGACTAACAAACCACGGGGACTTCCTATGGGACCTGCATGCAAATGAAGCCTGACAGCGCAGTGTGCACAGTGTGTGTGTGTGATCTGCAGGGAGACTGATGGCAGGTTCCAGGCCATTTGCCGCTGTGTTGCTATTCCTAAAGGAACAAGTCGGCCCCCGAGGCTGTGTGACGAAGGAGCCGGAGCTGGGAGGTGGGTGGCGGATGGCTTTATAAATCACAGGCGAGCCGAGGCCGATAACGAGTCTGCGGATCAAACGGCGCACACATGCCTGCGCGTGTTCGAGCGGCGCGGGCTCAAATACCAAATTTAGTCACGTGTGCATGCAAACGCAGACGAGGATCAAACACAGATCCTTGAATAGTTTTATTTCTGGAAGGTCATTATGGGACAGTAAAGATTTATACCTCTCTTTAAGGCATGGTGAGCCACGTAACCTATTTAGTGGCATATTACTCAAACAGAAACACACACTTAAAGATAAATAAAATATTCCTCAGCTCTAAATAAGTCCATAAAAAATATGCTATTAGGTATGAATTCCATTATTTATTTACTGTCCATGAAAAGTCTCGCTCTCAGTCACTTTCTAGGACGACCACAGACCTACGTGCACATAAATACCACCAATCACGAGCAGACAGACATCCTCCATCCCCTGCTCCGACACGAACGGGGTCAATTCCACACACACACTCAACCGCCAATGAAAGAGGATCCCCCAAAATTACCACTTTACCAGCGCCTGGAGCAACCAGTGACTTCATGTCTACAGCAGCTCCACTGATTTACTCAACCCTCTCGGCTTCCACCGCAAGCCCAAGAACACCCGACTCCCCTTCCCATTCACAATACGACCCACCCCACCCACCACCACCATCCCCATATCCTTCCTCTTTTCTCCTCTGACTCACTCCCACACCTCCGAACACCAGCCCAACTCAGCACCAGAGCTGTTCGCAGAGTGTGTTGCGTTATCAGCGAGAGATAACGGAGGTCATACTCAGACTCCATAAACACAGCTGAGCCGTATTCTTGTCTGAATTTATAGTCGTAGGAGGGGCAAAGGGGTGATTTTCACACAAACTCGCATAAAATCCAATCCTTAACATAAGAACACAACACATGTCATGATATTGTATCTTGTGGGCAACTCATTCTGGTGGATTTAAAGAAACTCCAGACTGTTGTGCTGATTGATCAAGTCCTAGTCTGGATAACGTGCGTCTTGTGTGTGTGTGTGCGGACTGTTGTCTTGAAGCGTTAATGAATTACAGCCTTGACAGGTCAGGATTAGCCCAGGGGTGGGGAACTGATAAAGCAGGAAGCCCATCATTCTCCCTCATCCGCAGAGACACGGGGTCAAAGCACAAGATATAGGACCAAATTTGTTTTTCTTAACCCCAATCTGGGTGGGTAGGAAATAAACCGAGGGGCTTTTTATCTCCCTTTTAACTAAAAAACTCCTTCATCAGTCACACACACACACAAAAAATATCACTGCATTCTTTCAAACATTTGTTGTCGTGCTGCAATGCTTGAAGAAATGTCTCATGTCTCCGTGTTGTCACGTTGCTCGAAAACAAATCCATAGCGAGCACCCAAAAGCACCATTATCCTGTCTTTCACATGTGATGCTAATATTTATTTGAATGCAGACCAACTCATTTTAAAACCACCAACTCTGAAACGCTGAGTGTAAACACGGTAGACGAGCATGTGGAGGATTAGTTGGTGAACATCACCCCCTGGTGGCAGGAAAACAAAACACACCGCAAAGGTGCGCTGGGGACTCACCGCAGGTGTAGATGACGTTGAGGTACTTCCTGGTGCCGGCGTAGCAGGGGTCTCCGAAGTCTCTGGTGGAGGCTCGGACCAGGCAGCTTTTCTTTCCCTGGCAGCGGGAGGTCAGGACCTGCAGGGCCACGGACGACTGGCATTCTGGCAAAAACACACAAGAGAGAGGGGGATTAAAAAAAAAAAGAAATTGTTATGGGACAACTGCAAACTAAGACTCTACCTTTAGTACATTCTATAGATTTTCTGAGTGAACACAATATCAAGAATTGTAATGAAAGTGTGTAATTAATAAAGAAAATATATGGAGTAGAGCTGATATTATCAGTGGATTAATTAAGAAGGAAAAACTATTGATAAAGTTTTTAGCCAAATACATATCTTCAATATAACAAAATGTTTAATTATCTGGGAAATTACTGAAATAATTTCATTATTTTGTGATATTTTATAGACTAAATTATTGATCAGTTACTAAAGAAATTATTTTAATAATTAATAACAATAGCTGGTAGCTATGTAGCCCTAGAATTAGGACGCTGTTTAACTTTATTCATTCATTCATTCATCTTCTGTAACCTGTGAAGGGTCGCGGGGTCTGCTGGAGCCTATCCCAGCTGTCAACGGGCGAGAGGTGGGGTACAACTCTGGACAGGTCTCCAGTCTATCGCAGGGCTAACACAGAGAGACAGACAACCATTCAAACTCACATTCACACTCACACCTACGACCAATTCAGAAGTTACCTTCAGTTAACCTAACAAGCATGTCTTTGGACAGTGAGAGGAAGCCAGAGTACCCAGTGAGAACAAACGCAGACACAGGGAGAACATGCAAACTCCACACAGAAAGGACCAGTCGGCCCATGGATTCGAACCTGGGACCTTCTTGCTGTGAGGCATCAGTGCTAACCACCTCTCCACTGTGCCGCACCTTAAACTTCATTAATTCAATTCAATTCAGTTCAATAAAATAAAATAAAGAGGGAAAAGATTCCTGATCTTTTATTTACAAAGAAATATGTGATTCACCACATGTACTGTTGCCAGCTATCATCTCTATTTGCCCTGTGATAGATGCCAAACTAAATTTCTTCCTTTTCTTAAATAAAGATCGAAAAAAAGACACAAACTCTGGGTTCTACCACAAATCTCATATACTCTATTACAGTCAAAATCACACTTCTCAAGAAGGCAGAGTGATGACCTACGACACGTTTTATTTCCATCCATTTCTCAGTCACTATTTAAGCCGCAGTTTTCTTTTCTACCTCGCTACTGAGTGTTTGACGGACAGGTAGCACTTCAGCCATAAAAGCACGACATGTGTCACCACGGTGGACACGCACATATACTCTCCCTCTCTCTCTCTTTCTAATAGGCACACCGTCCCATCTCAGCTCCCACGGTGGAGCCTCTGTCCACATCAGACCCATGTAGAGAACACTTCCTGGGGCCTTTCATTGTCCACAGGATACCTGATCTAACATATATGTGTGTGTGTGTGGGTGTGTGAGTGTTTGTGTATGGAGACCAGACAGAGTAATGGATGGGCCCCTCATTCATCATCGCTAAGCACCCGCCGGCTCCTACAGAACCGCTCTTCTCTGGAGCTCTCGTCGTCTGGGGAGCGTGGGGGCAGAGATAACGCTCTTCTCTTTACTTTTCTTTCCTCTCACATTTGTTACTGTATACATTCTAAGCATTTATTATTGATCTGTATTCTACATCCCTCCACGTGAACTTCGCCGACAGCAAAGGCAGAGTGAGGAGACCCTCCTGCCGCGTCTTGTGGGAACGTGGACGGGCCTGGGTTCCACATGGATGCACTCCCAGGCCCCCACGGTCCATCTAACCCCTAAAAACAACACAAGGAAATGAGCCTTTGAAAGTGGACACTGGCCTGTCACCCTGTCCGCCCCGGCGGGCCCCAGAGAGTGAGAAATCAGAAGGAAAGGTGAAGACAACAGGCTGGTTAAGACCTGGCCCCCACGTCAACGGCCCACAACAAATTATGGCACGGGTCAGGGGTCAAATGTCCCAGTCAGGAAGTGAATGAGGGCAATCTAGTGGTCATGCAGAACGTCAACAGCGGGAATTCTTTGAATGGAATTTAACGGTGCAATTCTATCCTACAACCAAGACCACACGTGTTAATAAAAGAAGATCTGGTTAGTAAATCATGTGCGATTCCAGATCACAACCTTTTTCGAATCAGTGTTTGTCCATGTAGACACGGTTGAGATGGGTACCCATGCACCCTGCACCTGAAATTCCTGACCAGGATCCAGTGAGTGTGACTGGATGACAAGCAGCATGCCTCGAAGGTTAAGCAGTTCCCACGGTTACTTCAGATGCACATGGATTCAGGTAATATGCAATTTAAAAATCAGTGTCAAATGATTTCAGGTCTGAAAAGGATGGAATTTCACCAGCAACCCTGAAGTCGGATGTTAGTCAGTTACTTAGTTAATTGTGAGATGATCCGATAATATTGGGGCTTTATTTACCATAACAGTTGAATATACACAGATCAGCCACAACATTAAAACTGACTGACAGGTGAAGTGAATAACATTGACCATCTTGTGACAATTCAATGTTCTGCTGGGAAACTTCTGAACCTGGCATTCATGTGGATGTTACTTAGACATGTAGCACCCACCTAGACCAGACCAGGCACCCCCACCCCATAGCAATGACACTCCTTGATGGTAGCAGCCATCCCCAGGAGGATGCAGCCTGACACACACACACAAAACAGTTTAGAAACAACTAAAAAAACATGAAAAGCAGCACAAGGTGTTGACCTGGCCTCCAAATTCACTAGATCCCAAACTGAAACAAGCCCGATCCCGCCTCAGTCCATGTTCTGATGAGTCAGAGCTGTTTTGGAGGCACAAGGGAGACATCACGCAGCTATGCATGATGTTGCTGGTGCAAGGATTCTTTAAAATAAACAATCGTTGGGAGCCAAATGTTTCAACAAATAGGTGAATCTTGCTGCAGCATCACAACCCACACAGATACGCCTCTCTTTTGCCTTATATGTTTAGTACACGAGATGACACACACACATTCAGCAGTTTCCAGCCTATAGGAATATGACACAAACTGTAAAAAAATGTAAAAATATCAGAGGAATCGGTTTGGTTTTGAATTGCATTTTTTCCTTCAGACAAAGATGAATGCAGGGTGACGGCAAGAGAAAGACTACTGTGTGCAGCTCTCGAGCGTTGCCTGGCGTCACATGTCGAGCTGCATCCTGGGGATAAGACAGAAGCAGCGGCATTGTGCGGCCTGAACCAAAGAAGCATTGAATGTAAGAGGTTATCATCCCCATCAGATGACCGTGCTCTGCTCTTGCCAGGCATCCTGTACAAACTGATAAAGCGTCGGTATGAAAGCGTAGGAGGAAAATTACGATGCATCTACTGATTACTGTGCAATCATATATCATTCTATCTATAAAAGGAAAGATAGTCAGTTTAATATAAAACAGAAAAAGCATCCCATACATTTGGCAAGTTGAAACCAGCAAGTGTCTTCTCAAAAGCTTTCTTTCATTTCATGATAAATTAACAAATCTGTGTGTGTGTGTTGCTACGTTTGAATCTATGTATTGACACTGCAGTGCATGAACCTCCTGCTCCAGCTGACGTGCTTTAAGTTTCTCTCTCTCTCTCTTTTTTTCTTCCTTCCCAGAGGGCTCGTTTGAGCCACGCTGAAAACTTCTTCCCTGACAAGCTGGTCCACTGACAGACGGGCCCCCCATTAGCTGCCTCTTTGATTCTCCTGGCCGGGTGATTAGCCGAGCACGGGGCTCAAGGAAAACGGGTGGGGCTCGGGAGGGCTTCAGAAGAAGAAGAAGAAGAAGACGGGGACTTTTCAAAGACGAGAGGACGGGGACGCGCACGTAGTCTTCGTCCATTAGCTCAACCACGCACACATTTCTGTGCAGTTTAAAAGAGCAATCCCGAGGGTCTGACCTCTTCTGGCTCTCATTAGTGGTTTTAACACTGATAGACAAGCGTACAACCGTCCCCCCTCTCGCTCTCTCTCACACACTCACACACACACACACACACACACACACACACACAAACGAAAGGCATGAATAACCCCTGTTACCTCTAACCTTTACCCTCTATCCTCAACACGTCCAACAAGAACAGGCCTACAGTTCAGAAGAGAAGGCTCATAGTCTGGAGAAGCAGTGGCTGAGGAAAGGGAGGAGTTTCCTGGACAAACACGCAAACCTATTTTCACCCGTGACTGAACCACAAATAAGAAAAGATGGAGGCGCTTTTATTGAAATGAATTGCTGACAGCGCAGGCACAGAGGGCAACTTCGGGTAGAGGCGAATTCAGTTCAGGCTCTCTGTTTTGTGTTGATACGCCGCCCCGTACCAGCAGCACCTCAGCGACTTTTGCCACATCAGTCATCCGTTGTACACAGCTTTCAGCTTGCTTGTATCAGACACGGATGCCAGTTTTCGCGCTTCCACAGAATTGTTTGATTCAAAAAGACACGGCGTTACGGCAATACATCAAACCCGGCCGCGTACGCGTTGATAGCCGCATCGGGTTTCTCCTGACACGCAGCCCTCATGCTGGGGCGCTGATGTGCTGCGCTGCCGTCTTAAATCGCCCCAAACAACAAAACACACCTCTGAGCAAATACACGTCAGCCTTCCCAAGAAAACTCACAGCAACGCTCCACAACAATCCCCCAGGTTTTCCACCCACGCTTACCTTTCCCAGAATTCCAACACAATGGCCGGACAAGTACTGATCTCCCCTTTCGCTCTGACTCACCCGCTATAAAGTTATACATATTATGTATCATTTAATGCGGAGGCTTAAGTCTTTGTTGCGGGATTAAAAGTCTTTTGTGCAACGGAGGTGTGACTTTCCCGCGCTGTGACGGGGTGAAAGGACCTGCACACGCCAAATGCTTTCTGTGGAAGACATTAAAGAATTTGAGACCAATCTCTCTCTCTCTTCCCCTAAATGTTCTTTCGATGTTACTGTGACACAGTTTCTCCAGCGGCGAAGTCAAAAAAACAACTTCACAGACTGAAGCAAGATCAGACATATCTGCAGAGATTTTGCTCTTCAGCTGTGTTTGTAAGCTGATAGCAGGTAATTCCTGAATCATTCCACGTAATCAGAGGCATTCGGTAGGAAAACAGTCGACCTACATATGTGCGTGTGTGTTATCGCCCAAACCCTGCATGAGCCTGTTATCACAGAAAACATACGCAACGACGAATTCTTTGCATCCACAATACAGACGACAGGGATGTTATTTCAGCAAAGGAAAGACTTCCACGGCTGAAATCCGTCAGCTGTCGTAACCGGACGACGGTTTCATTTCCAGAGCCGGTTTAAAGAGACATAACTAAACATTTTTATCTCATCTGCAAAAGTCCAAAACAGCACCGACGTCCTGCCATTTATCTGCACGGTACGTATCAATGTCAGATAGTGTTACGGCGAAGCGGCTCACGCCCAACAACTGGAACAGGCTTCCAGAAGCAGAACGCTAAATTTGAACTGCAGCTGTGCACTGTCGGCTTCCAAAAAAAGGCTACTGCGATCATCCGAGGGACCGAGCGGCCCGCGTCTAAAGTTTGAGACGCCTCGTTTGAAGCGCACGCTCAAAAGTGAAAGCGTAGTGACCTTCCGGGAAGAAAGAAAAAAAGAAAAAAGAAAAAAAAGCAGTCCGAGATCCTGCATGCCAAGCACGGGGGGCTATTTAGATGTCAAGAGGTGCGCGTGATGGTAATGGGGCAGATGAGAGAGGAGGGCTGAAGCAGGCCCCTTTACTTTGAGGATTCTCCATCACTGCCAAGAGCTGTCCGACTCCACCACTCTCAGCCCCGAAACCAAGGAACGGGCAAGATCAAAGGGGTCTTACATGCCTGTGTACAACTTGTTGTATTGTCTGGTATACTTGTCCAAAGTTTCTGGATTCAACAAACCAGCAGATATCTGCTCTACACGGCTCTGCAAGGCAGCAAATAAGACTAGTTTACTACTAAATATCTCTAGAAGACATTTAGTTTTTGAACAATACAAGTAATAAGAGTTTTCTGAAAGGAAAATCTACCAATACTTGGCAAGTGGCTGGTGTTAAACTACGGTCTTTGGAAACGGAGCATATACACCGATCAGCCACAACATTAAAACCACTGACAGGAGAAGGAAATAACACTGACCATCTTGTGACAAGTCAGTGTTCTGCTTTTGGACCCGTTATTCGTGTGGATGTTACTTAGACATGTAGCACCCACCTAGAGCAGACCAGAACCCCCCACCCCATAGCAATGACACTCCTTGATGTGTTGCATGTAAAAAACACTCTTGAGAACCAAAAGTAGAACGAAAGATAAAGTAAAATCAAGCGAAAACTGAAGAAGAATTGGCATATGAGCAAATGTACAAGAAACAGAGTCAGAAGAATATATATTAAATACATAGGAACGACAATAAGGTACACTAGTGTGCATTAACATGAATAACATGGAATTATCTGTTGCAGAAAGGTGAGCCATTGATGCAGCCTGACACAGGCACACACACAAAAACACTTCAGGAACACAGCACAAGGTGTTGACCTGGCCTCCAAATTTACTAGATCCCAAACTGATCAAGTATCAGTTTGGGATCGACATTCTGTTACCAAACACCACAGGACACCCTCAGAAGACACATGTCCATTCTCTGATGAGTCACAACTGTTTTGGAGGCACAAGGGAGACCTACACGATATTAGGTCAGGCATGTTATGCCTCATCGCTGTAGGTAAAACAGTTTAGCAAGAAAATCATGTCGATATCTCTTAACATAACATCGTGCACAATGCACCCGGGCAGGTGCAGGCAGCTGTGTGAGTTCAGCAGTGGATCTCACACCTCAGGCAGCGGTGAGCATGCCAGGGAGGTGCGGTTTAGGAGATTACTTTAACCTAACCTGTTGGCAGATTGAGAAAACACTTCAAAAGACAAAGAAATCCAAAAAAGGGGTGCAAAACAAACTTGTGTATAACGTGACAGCACAAAAACCCGCGGTTATTCAGACACGTACGGTGCCGCACCAACTCGGGTGGGCAAAAAGCATTTAGAAATAATTAACAGTGCCTGTCTGAGCTGTCACTCAAGACACCCTCACTTCCTCCTCCTGGTGACATGGGAGCCACATCAAAGAGGGAGCTGACAGGGGAAATCCCACTACAGCAGTACTAGACTGTCTGGAACAGCCTGGGGAGGTGATTGTGGGTGGCTAGAGTAAGCACACACACGCACACAACCACAAGCGAGTATTTAATAAAGAGGAGAAGAAGGCGTTTGTGTATGACTGAGTATACAGTTGATGTAAACACATACAAGGTTAATGCGTCATTTGACACTAAACACAAAGTCTCCTCTGCTTTAATCCGGCTTTTCTACACGGGTAGGGCGGAGTCCTCCGATAGCGTCGAGAGCTACTGTATTTAAAGTAAAGTCTGAAACCAGATACGAGGCCGGCCGCGTCTCACCTGCAACCTGTCGCACATTCCAGGTCCACCTGTACGAGCGGGACACTTCTTCAAAGCTCACACGCGGAACACAATAACGCACGGAGGGACGCGCACACACTCACACAACGCCATTCTTTATATCTGGGTCTGATTACCCGGTGACTGACGCCTGAGTCACCCCTCCGACCTCGCCCCGACACCTCTGTCACGAAGACGCTAACACACACACATGCACACACACACTCTTCAGGGCATGTCCGTTGCATTGTTTGAATTAAGGTTAAATGTCATTCACGCTGATTCAGACTTTCACGAGAGCATTCTAGCACACGCTCTACTTAACTTATACAAAGTATTTACAAGCAAAAACTCTCGGTCCATTTACTCCCGCACATGAATGAAACAAAGGACCAAAGCTAAAATAAACGAGCAAAGAGGCCAGGCACACCGTCACAGTAGCAATGGTTATATTAATACCTGTCATGGATCCAAGCTTAGAGTCATTAACATTCCCCCCTAAACAAGGGCAAGGGTACATCTGGATATCCCCACGCACTCACACATGCGCACAAACGCAACATGCATACTTGAAAGGAACTCAATACGTCCCCTTTTCTACGGGCCAAACTCTGCGCTTTGGATGACAAAGACATCTGATCTGCATTCCACCCAGTTCCCCTGGCAATGCGTGCATGTTAGTGTGTGTCTCCGTTACCCCGATTGGCGGTTTTGTGTGTCTCAGAGTGCTTTCAGAGGAAGACGCATTCATGCTAAATGGTGATACGCTTCAAAAAGGAAACAAAAATAAAGAGAGAGAAATTATCAACTGGTTATCGTGGCAGTAGGAGTGTAAGCCGATTTGGATAGCCAGTATTGAGGATGCGTGTGGCAGGACAGAGTGCGTCGAGAGCGTCTTAGGCAACAAATTGGTAGGGGAAATTATAAAAGTCTTCCAAACCGCGACAGCATCTCTTGGCGATATCAAGCCGAGTCAGAGGGAAATTCACTGCATTAATTTGCGGTTCAGAGGTGTTCGAGTCCTGACGCGCAAAGCAGCCCATCAATGGAAACGTTTCATTCTCCACTTCTGCTCGATGTAATGAAGCCGGGTACGCTTTGCTCAAATAAATAAATGTCTAAATCAAAGCCAGGAGTAGCCTGAAGTCGCACTCTCCCAGCTCATTAATATGTATTAGGGCATTAGCAGGACAAGGAGTCTTAACATTATGCAAACACCCGGTTTGCATTCCCAGCTTGTGTCTTCATGTCAGAAAAACCTCCTTCCTCCCCTGAACTCAGGCTGACCTGGCCCCCCCCCAAAAAAATGATGCTTTGAATAAAGGAAATTATAATAGTGTCAAACAGTATTAAGGTGAATCTTATCAACAGTCCTTGTTGACCCTCATTAGAGTATGATTAGTGGCTGAGATCACTTTAAAAAAGCAACCCGGGACCTGATAGGAACACATTGTCTTGAAGGACTTGGATTAGGTTGTAAACTTGTAAATCTATCATGAAGTCTGTCTCTAATAACCACCTAAAAGGCTTAATAAAGTAAGATTTGCACCCTTAAAACTTGCCAAAAATTCTGGTTAATTAAGACTTAATTAATGTGTAAAAAAGGACATATCCAAAGTGAGAGAGAGAAGGTGCCTCACCTACTGACGGGGCCCTCCTGTGGTGAAGGGGACACTCCAGGGTCCCCTGCTGAGTTCGACCAAACATGGCAGAGTAAACTGCAATCTGCATACCCCGCTTGCAGCTCAGCCTCATCCTCTCCTCCTCGCACACCACCTTACTCTTGTACTCATCTGTAGATCAAGAACGAGAGAAGAGAAAATTGACTATAAGTAAATGTGTTGTGTTGTAATGATTTAAAGGGGAATTACCGATTTTTTACAACCTGAACCTTATTTCTGGTATAAAATATGATCGTTTACTCATGAATATAACTTTTCGTTAACGTTTCATTTGGAGTCATTCGGACGATATTGAGATATCCATATAGTAGGAGTGACTGGGGCACCGAAACGCAGCCTCTAAACAACGCATCCTCCTTTCAGCAAGCTCCTCATCCGTATACTCTGTTTATGATGGACGTCCTTACCGTTTTGAGTATACGGATGAGGAGCTTGCTGAAAGGAGGATGCGTTATTTAGAGGCTGCGTTTCGGTGCCCCAGTCACTCCCACTATATGGATATACGCGGCGCTCCACTGGATCTAAATATTGTCCGAACGACTCCAAGAGATACCAAAGTTGTTGAAAGGAGGATGCGGAGGCAAATAATGCGTTATTTAGAGGCTGCGATTCGGTTCCCCCC
Source organism: Chelon labrosus (assembly GCF_963514085.1). Lineage (NCBI taxonomy): Eukaryota > Metazoa > Chordata > Actinopteri > Mugiliformes > Mugilidae > Chelon > Chelon labrosus. Next base: position 14,507,244 of record NC_140347.1, on the reverse strand, counting down.
GTCACACCTACTGTATGAATATACACGGATCTAAATATCGTCTGAATGACTCCAAATGACACCAAAGTTATATGGGTGAGTAAACAATCATATTTTATGCCAGAAATAAGGCATACAGTGGTTTTTCCATGTATAAAAGACTATTCCCCAAAAGGCTAATTTTACATATTTCATTTCCAGATTAGATGATTAACTAAGTATTTGCGAAACATCTGTAAAGCAGTTAATTGAATGCACAGAAAATGGAGCAGAGATATCCGAGACTTCAGGGCTGAGACAAAAGGCAGCGGACGTGTAGAGCCTTGCAGAGGCATTCCTCACACACATCCAGCCAAAGTGACCTGTGAAGGCCAGGAGCAGGTCCACTGGCCTGCAAATAAAAGCATAACAGCGGCCACGTCTGCATCCATGTGGGGACTGGAACAGGAATGCAGAAAACATAAAGAACAGACACAATGGTCAGGAGTAGTTTGTTTATATCTCTCGGTGACGGATTTGTTCTCGGTCTCCCTCACACACTCCCCGTTCTCCTTCACTTCCTCTATCCTCCATGCACCTCTCCTTTCAGAAGCAGTGACACCTGCCTGTTGCACCTCACTAACACCCCATGCGGTATTTCTCTCTTCCCCTGAGAAGTCATTGGTTAAGTGACAGTGAACAAAGAGCTGTTGATTGGACTGGCGGAGGGGTCTGGTGGAGAAAGAAAAATTGGGGCGGGAAGAGGGGGGATCAGTGGATTAATGCTCACTTATGGTCACTCTAGTGTGAACTTTAGCACAGCTCAGCGCGGCTCAACTCAGCACAGCACCGGCCCAAAGACGGACACTAGAATCTGGGTGGGATTACTACACTGTTGTGACTCCCCTCTGGAGCGATACTCTTAGCTTCCTGGCTCACAGGAGGAGAGGGATAAAGGAAGAGGCACGCAAAGAGCTTTTTTCTCTCTCTTCTATATGAAACAGGAATGAGGGGAGAGAATTCTGATCGAGACACAGTGACATTTAATTCAGTGTGGAAGGATAATATGGCCTGTTTTGAAGAGATATGTCTGGTAAAATTCAGATTTTGAGTCGGGGGCTGAAAAATTAAGCTAATTCGGAAGTGCCAAAAACTGCAGTTCCTCAGGCAGCCACTAGATGCTGGTTCTAGTAGTGAGTCAATTGGCAAAGATTCTCATGTTACTGTTTTGGTCTCTGACTAATCTCCACATTCATGACAGTTGGACGAGGGTGAATTTCACTCAATATTTTGAGTTATTTTAAGGCTTAAAATTATAACAATAAGGGATTATGACAGTACTAGGCACTGTTTCGGGTTGCTAGCCGTCAGCCTCTGCGTCACACACCCACCGATGTTACTCAGACACCGCTCCTTTGAACAGTTTTTAATTAGATGGGAGTTAGGAGTCGTTGGGCACTGCCAAGATGGTGACGCCCAGAGACGCCACATTGAGCTTCAAAACCACTCTTCGGGAATCCTGTGCAATGCGTGTGTATTTCCATCTTTATGTCCAATCAATGGCAAATACAGTCAACACTTAATAGTGCCGCAAATTGTGTTAAGGCTCTACTATAAAAAGGCCTGAACAAATACACTATTCAGCTCAGTTATATGAAATTAAAATAAGAACTGGAGCTCCACCACAACTTCTTGTTCTAGCGATGATCCTATTTATTTATAAATTATAAATCAGTACAGGGTAGAGCTACGCATGTTTAGTATGCAATACACTATGCACAAAGGAATATGAATTTCCTTTGATTGTTGTAGTAATTTGGTTTGTCCCTAGAGAAAATGAACTGACCCCACCCTGGTGTATTTCTGACCCAATGTGGAGGTGCGTGAGAAAAGACAAAGAGAACGGTCCGAGCACAGGTAGGGACAGAAACATGTGTCAATGTCAGACTTTTTTGGGGGCGGTGAGGGACTTACTAGGTCTGCATTTGTACCAGACAATGAGGTATTTGCTGCTGCCAGGACACTGGTCTGTCCCAAACACGCGGCTGTTGACAAGGACTTGACAGCTCCTTCTGTCTTGGCACTCGTCCAGCATTTTCTAAAGAAGGAAAGAGTGACACACACAGAGAGAAGACCAAAGACAGGTTTAGAGGGAGAACAATAAGCCCACGATGGTGAGACCAGCAGCAGGCAAAACCTAAAACCACTTCAAACAGGCGTGCTTATAGCCATGGGAATATGGAGGAGAGGAGCAGGTAAGTGGGGGGAAAAAAGGAGAATGGGAGAAAACTCTGGAAAGCTCCGCTCCGCTCATTTCCTGGCATCATTCGGCTACTCTAGTTTCATCATCCCTTAGTCTGCTGTAACCCAGGTGAGCACATTCCAGCATTCCCTTGTAGTGAAATCCTAGTGCTGAATGGCTTCTGTTCAGAGCCTTTCCCTGAATTTAACATTAAAAGAGAGAGAGAAGGAGGTATTTGACACGTGTATAAGACATGTGTAAGTCCTCGCCGTGAGGAATTTAGCTGTTGTGTGTCAGCTTAAAGAATAAGTCTGGAGAAATTATATTTCTTATTGACAGCAACCCAGAAATAAAACAAATGCTACGACTGTGGAGACTGCGGATCATCCCACAAATCCTTGATCAGTTCGGGATTTGCTGAAATTGGAGGCCAGGTCAACACCTTGTACTGTTTTTCATGGGGTTTTTTTTTTAGTCTAGGTGGGTGGTACATGTCTAAGTAACATCCACATGAATGCCAGGTCCAAAAGTTTCCCAGCAGAACATTGAATTGTCACAAGATGGTCAATGTTATTCAGTTCTCCTGTCAGTGGTTTTAATGGTGTGGCTGATCGGTGTATTTATCTATAAAAAGCATTAAAAATCATTAAAGAAACACATTGGACCTCCTTGGGATATCCAAAACTTTCACATGAGGACATTTCTACTGCTAAGCCAACAAAAGCCAGGGTCATGAACAGGTGCTGCTTTGGGATTCTTCTGGGTCGTGCTCTCATGGGTGGTGCAGCAGTCAGTCATTCTCTCACTTTAGCACAATGCACTCTCTGTGTGTGTGTATTCATGGCTGTCCTGTCCATTATAGACAACGCTAAAAAGGCAGGAGGACCAAGAATAAACCAAACAACTCCATGAATGCTGAACAGGATGCCTTTTTTTTTTTGTCTGTGTGTGTGCTGGTGCTGCAAAGCGGGGGCTTCTGGTCCAGCAGCATCCCAATTTAGGAGAGGATGCTAAGGCAAAGGCCCCATGAAATCGCTTTGTGTCGCGGGAACATACAAGCCAGCTTCCTCTTTAGGGAGAGTAATTTGCTGGAAAATGCCCCCACAAAGCGTTACATAATCGGTGGTCCTCCAGAATGTAACCCTTGGTCAGTTCGAGATTTTACAGGACACCGTCTCTCAAGTGGATTTGTGGCCTAGAATAAAGCTGCATTTGTGTGTTACTAACAGATAGAGATCTTGGATAAATCACAAAACCACACAGACCTGTGTATATGCTTAGAAAACACCAAGCAAATATGATGAAAAAGTTATAATTTGCTGATGATAAAAGGAAGGCTCAGTTATTTACCTGTAGTGCTGTAGACACTGAACAATACCGATCATCCTCCCGGGCGTTATAGGAATTTAGGAGGGCCTGGTAGGTGTGAGGGCACTGCTGGGGGTCGGAAGCGCCTCTCCTTCCGTAGAAAGCTGACTGGACGGTGATGGTGGTGCGGGGTGGACAGCGGACGGACAGGAAGTCTCCGTCACAAGCCCTCTCGGTGTAGTTCCTCAACACTTTGGAGAGGTAATCTAAGAGCAGAAGCACAGGTAGTTTGAGCAACAAACTGCAAATCATACTGAAAATCACCACTTTGTCTCTCATTTCACGCTATCATAAGGGCTGTTAACATCCTGCACGATCTCTTTTTTCCCTAATGAAGCGTTTCCGTGGTCATTTGGCTGTGCTGCGTATCGGCATGCCCTGACAGATGACAGCCTACATCTCAAAGATGCCCCGAGGCCTCGAAATACCGCAACAACGCAGCACAGAGTAAAGCTTTAGCTTATCCAGCTGCTAATGTCAGCCCCCTCTGGTCATGGCTCGGGAACAGAGGATTGTGTTTGATGTTTGGGTGAAAAAAAATAAAATTAAAAAAGAGGATGAATGTTAAAGCCTGACATTATTACAGTTTTTATAAAAGGATACAGCACGTACTGGAGTTTCTCCAATGCTGGCAATGGACTTCTAAGAGCGCTTTAAAGACTGCTATCACATCAAAAACCTACTAAGGCGTGGGATGATCATCTTATTTATTCATCAAGCTGTTTTAAAACCTTATTTCTGGCATAAAATACGATCGTTTACTCACCCATATAACTTTGGTGTCATTTGGAGTCGTTCGGACGTTATTAAGATCCAATGGAGCGCCGCGTATATCCATATAGTGGGAGTGACTGGGGCACCGAAACGCAGCCTCTAAATAATGCATTATCTGCCGCGAAATATTCACCAATATTTTGTTATGATACGCTAGTGCTATTCCCTGTTGAGTCCAGAGTTACCTGTTATCATCATTCAGGGTCTGTAGATTGACCTACTAACTTCTGACCTGGATGATGTCATCTCTGAGCGCCACGCGCACCCGCGACGGTCGACTTGTTTATCTGTGATTTGCTACCGCTAGTTTTTTTGCAACATGGCTGAATATTTTTCCGATTCTGAGGTTGTGGACGACAACTTTGTTTATGATGGACTTCCTTACCGTTTTGAGCCAGAGTATATGGATGAGGAGCTTTTTGAAAAGATGATGTGGAGGCAGAGAGAGGAACAGCTGGCCAAAGAACAACAAACTGCTGCACGTCCGTGAACAGATAACAGGTAACTCGGGACTCAATGGGGAATAGCACTAGCGTATCATAACAAAATATTGGTAAAATGAACGACTTTCGCGGCAGATAATGTGTATTTAGAGACTGCGTTTCGGTGCCCCAGTCACTCCCACTATATGGATATACGCGGCGCTCCACTGGATCTAAATATCGTCCGAACGACCCCAAATGACACCAAAGTTATATGGGTGAGTAAACGATCGTATTTTATGCCAGAAATAAGGTCCAGGTTGTAAAAAACGGTAATTCCCCTTTAAGATTTCTTATCCTAATATGTCACTATATAGGCTCAGTTTCTAAAACAAGTATATGCTGCTTTCTAGCTAGACACCGCATTAACTTGCAACACGCAAATTGAGTACAAACATTAAATAAACCACTGAAACACGCATGGGACGAGCACAGTGAACTTTTATTTAACCTTGGACGCCGCTTCAAATTAGAGAAAAAGCTCGCATTCTTTTAAAACTGAAGTCCCTTCCACCAACTCCGCCATCCCATTAAGAGTCTTTTGAGAGCTGCCAGTCGGCCTGTCAGTCACTCAAGAGAGAACTGAACCCATCAACAAAGCCACCATTAACATTCCAGCCTGTGAGAAGGAAACACAGATAAAGGAGAGAGCTGATCCCCACGGTCGCTGTCATATAATGTCTTTCTGGACTTATCAGGCTCATTTATGAGACGGCCGGAGGACAAACACTTTGATTCTCCCGTTTCTTCAAATTGCGCCAATGAAACTTTATCTCTTTCGTTGCACTTTACAATGTCTGTCACATCTGAAAACAAACTTTTGGTTAAATCATGTGGTAAAATATGTTATATATATATATGTTAAAATATGGTATATACATCTACAAAAACAACTCCTAATGCAAGCACAAGCTTCTTTCAACATAAGTGGTCTGCAAACACATTTACGGACAAGTCAATATACACAAGCCCGCACACACTCACAGAGTGGACACACTGTGATTCAATTACCTTTATTTGGTTAGTGTTTGGTAGGAAAGAGGAAATAACACTGAAACAGTATTGTCCTCCAGCACACACGTTAGCACGCACACACTCACGCGCCGGGCTCACACACAAAACACACACACATTGTCCCCTTATCACCATGGCCACAGTTAAAAGGAGGACGGGAAACGAGAGACATTCTCAGGCTTTGAAAGGTCAGCCTCAGTCTAAATGGAGATGGTTATTAAACCACCATTTCTCACAGTAACAGGTTTCCACCTGTGGTCCCCGTTGTGAAAAGAGGAGAGCAGGTGCACATGCAGTGCTTTATTTAGAGATTATTTGCATGCCACGCACCGTATTAGGAGGAGGTGGAGTAGAAACAGACCACTGTAGTTGGTCTTATTATGGCTCTGATGGATGTAAATTTCTGAGTATCCATCCCTTATAGATTTAGATCTGACCTTTGTCGGGGCTCAGATCTGAATTTATAAATGTTTTCACGTCACCACTACCAACAATAGCTGAATTAATTTAGACAAAAAAAAAAAAAATAATTGAAAATCCCTGGTAAAAAGAAAAATGGTGTAATATATATAAAAAAATATTTGCATATGAACCAGAAATAGAAATAGGATTAAATACAGGAACAATAATAATAACAAAATAATTTCAGATACTTATTCATCTGATCTGGATTCAGTGGTTGTGGGACTCAAAGACCGAAAATCCTTGAAATTAAATGATTTATTATCGCGTACAAGTTGTATTTTAAGTTATTTGTCATTGCACTACTTAAAAGGCTGTTCAACTAACTCTTGTTTGATTTAGACTTTGCACTTATGGCCACATTATTACAAGTTTTAATTATTTTAATTGTGTGGGATTAACCAGTTTCTCCTTCTCTGCAGTAATCACCCGCTCACACACACACACGCAGGTCTGCTTCGCCTGCCGCATTCCACACAGGGTGAGAGGGAACTTGGCATTCCCCCTGGCAGCGGGACCACACACACACACACTCACACACAAACATGCATGCAAAACATCAACACAAACAACGTGGTTAGGAACAAGCCCCGCTGACTGGCTCTGGAAACCTGGGGTGGGTGTGGTGATGGTGTAACACTATCGCATTATTATTAGGAGCTGGTTCTTGGCCGAGCTCCAGCGTCATCAGAGACCACGAGTTTTGTGCGGCCCTTTCGGTTAGCCAGGCCCCGGGTAAGCGGTCCCGTAACTGTGGAGACGGACGAGGTTAGGAAGGGGGTGAAACGGGGAGCGCTGAAGATAGATGAACGGGAATCGCACGCTTCTTGGGAGCGCGATCCTTGTGTAACAGTTTGAGCGCCACAAACACACCGATACGCCTTCCTCCACCCTCCAAAGGGGGGCTGTGAGTAGAAGGCAAACAGATTATCTCACACGAACCCTCGGGTGCTTTCTAAAGAATCCATTTCTTTTTTCTTTTTCTTCCACCATCCCACCCTCCTCCCACACTCTCTCTCTCTCTCTGTGTGTCTCTATCTCTCCCTCTTTCTTCGGGATCATCATTATTGTTCCCTTCATGCTACCTGTTGACTGAAGCCTCCTTTCAAGGGCAACAAATCAGGCAGCGTTAAGGCACCTGCACGGACCGCCCAGCCAATGACAGGTGTCCCTCAAAGGCAGAAGGTTGAACAATGCTGCAGGAACACCCAGGCGTCTCACCTCCTCCTCTTCCCTCCCCGTTTCTTTTCATGTGAAGCCAGGCTCCTTCTTTAACTAGCTCTCTGCCCTTTCCCCCCTGACAAAAGCGCTGCGCTATTGTGTCTGCCGGTTTGTTTATTCGGCCATTAAATAGACAGGAGGTTTGCGGTCGTGATGCTGCTCATGTACAAACAGGTCGCTCTCGACGTGAACTGGACTGAGGGGGACGGGGATTTGTCATGATCAAAGAAAGCAGAATACCGCACCTGCCTTTTGTATGTATTGTCCAAATCTTCCAAGCCTAATCATAGAGCTAAAATCAGAGGGCCCTCGTGAATATCAGCTCCTCATTTGTGGTCATGTGACGAGCCTAAAGTCTGACCCAGTGACGGAGGAGGTGGGTATGATGGGGATTAGTGACGGGCTGCTGTGTTGTGTCAACATAACGTAGAGAGGGTGTTGGCCTACTGGGGAAGGGTTTCCTCCCTGGGATCACCGATTAGTCACAGACTTGTGCATATCACATACCGATGCCAGTTTAGAGCCGAGTGTGGGTAAATATTTCTTTAAGGTATTCATTCGTGACTTTCAAAGAGGTCTTCTCACGAGTTTGAGCCTCTGTTGCAGTCTTACCTGTCTCTCCTTTCAGGTCAGCGTGGGAGGAAGCGCTACCTAATTCTCAGGGTCCTAAGCTGAGGTGTTCAGTGTCTTCTCAGAATGAGCGCGACACGCACTTCGGGCATGAACTGAGGGCGGGCGGAGGAGGAGAAAGGAGAGGGAAGAGAGGGGGGTTTGAATGCACATGGTTCAGGTGAAGAGTTTTTTGAAGGATGCCACCTCCTCCGATTGGTCAGGGCCGAAGAATGAACAATGCACTGGAGCATTAAGCATTACTGACGTGTTATAATAGTGTCGGCTTAATACTGCCTCTTATTCAGCTGCTTACTCCTTTACCTAAGTTTTGTGTTGCCTGTGAAGGAAAGTTTGTAAAGCCTCTTGGACCAGGCAAGAATGTACAGTGTAATACCGCAGAATATTATAAGATTACGGCTTAGCTTAATGCTACAAAAGTGCCTGTTTACATTGTAGTTTAGAGATAATCAACTGCAGCCATAAACTAAAAACTCTCAAGATCATGTACATATAATAAAAATATATCTGTAACAACACCTCAAAAACGCATTCCAAAGAAACTAAGTAATGAAGATGTTCCTGAGCGCTGCAGAGTCAAAGGCTGCGTCGCGTTTCATCTTGGTACATTAGGTATTTAGGCATTTACAGCTTCATAACTTTATTGGTGTTATTTTAAGCAAATTATAGCCATCAAACCATCAAATGTTCAAAGATGCAGAGCTGCAGGCCTGCTGCTGGAGAAGGAATTCCCTTTAAGTGGTAATTTCTGGGAAGAGTTGAGGTTTCCCTCAAAGACACGGGCCGCACTCCAGCAACACTCCTCCGGAGGAGGCTGGCCGAGATGAAGAGGGGGGAAAGAGATGAAAAGCAAAGAACAAGATGAAAGATGAGGATGGAAAGTGGTTGATATGGACTGCTTAATAACCAATCCTTTCATTGCAGTGAACAAGAAAGAAAAAAAAAAGAGAGATGTATGGAGAGAAGAAAACAGATCTTTTAAAAGCAAAGCCACCGCTTGCAGGATGTGGCAGCAGGCAGAGGTCTAAAGGCCAGAGCTGGTGGCTTTAGGCCTTGTAGTAATTACTCTTCTCCACAAACCACAGAAACCCGGAGCAGGGCATGACTTTCAGATAAAACATAAATCACACGAGGTCAAAACTCTGCATTCACCTCGTCAGTCCTGAGGTGCACATTCTATTATGAAAGCTGAATGAGACACGTTGATGAGGTGTGCCGACATGAAATAAGATCTCAAAAATGAGCATTAGTTCATAAAGATGACACAAAGGATACGCCGCTACACAATGAGCATGATGTCAAAGAAAAGCGACGGGCAACCGCCCGCTGTAAACATGCCAAGTAGAGTCCTTGCTCTGTTAAGCCATTCAGATTTGGGTTTAAAAAAAAAAAATGCATTCCTAAAATACATTACATTCCTCTGCTTACAATACATTAGTCCTGCCATTGTAGTCACGTTTTGGATTAGCCTACTTTCTAGCTAATCACACTGTGGCACAAAAAAAAAAAAAGAACATGGAGATATTTTGCAAAATCCATGGGGATTAATTATTAGTCTACTGCTGTACTGTAAATGGGTAGCTCGTAGAGTTCTCTCAAGGTCTGGAGTATGTTCATTCATTCATTCATTCATCTTCTGTAACTGCTTGTCCTGTGATATGATCAAATTAAACAGAATTAAGGAATCCACAGTTGCTCATTTACGGATTTTGATCAGACTCTAAACTGACTAATCACTGCAATGCACAAAAGAGAAAAGTATTTTATGTGCTTTCCAGGCCACGAAGAGACGTCAATGAGGAAATGTGTTTTGGACCAATCGTAGCAGATGCGGTCCGTGCCATGCAGTTGCATGCAGATGTTTTCTACCCAGTGACCCCCCTTATCCTCAGGGGGTGACTGGGTAGAGAACATCTGCCGGCTTGGAGATGTCTATAGCTTAGAGGGGAACTACCGTTTTTTACAACCTGGACCTTATTTCTGGCATATATTTACTCACCCATACAACTTCTATGTAATTTGTAGTCGTTTGATATTTAGATCCGCGTATATCCATATAGTGGGAGTGACTGGGGCACCGAAACGCAGCCTCTAAATAACGCATTATCTGCCGCGAAACCCATTCATTTCACCAATATTTTGTTATCATACGCTAGTGCTATTCCCCACTGAGTCCGGAGTTACCTGGTATCATCATCCGGGGTCTGTAGATTGACCTACAGTGTGTTCTGACCTGTCATCTCTGACCCGCGACGGTCGGCTTGTTTACCTGTAATTTGATATTTTTTCTTTTGCAACAAGGCTGAATATTTTTCCAATTCTGAGGTGGTGGACGAACCATAGCAGTAGGTTACAGGTAAACAACGGGGAATAGCACTAGCGTACGATAATGCGTTATTTAGAGGCTGCGTTTCGGTGCCCCAGTCACTCCCACTATATGGATATACGCAGATCTAAATATCTCCCGAACGACTACAAATTACACAAAAGTTATATGGGTGAGTAAACGATCGTATTTTATGCCAGAAATAAGGTCCAGGTTGTAAAAAACAATAGTTCCCCTTTAACTCCCATGTGGTTGGTGCGTAAAACCCAGCATGTTTCACACATACATATTTAACATGAGACTGATCGAAGCAATTGAAGCAAAGAAAAACCTGACAAGCGTGAAAAAAGCCTTGAGAAAATGAGAAAAGATGAGGGTTCTTATTATTATTAATGAGTAGGGCTTTCACCTCTGGGCATGTTTGTGTGCGTTTCTTTAAGCCAATAAGGGTGGAACCAACTTGTCATTTTGATGCAACAATGTGAAGATTCAGAGTAAAACCATGTGCATACACGAGTTATACGGGTGCACGCAGCTATGACGTTCTGTATTTATTCTTTCCTATTTCAGCCTGTAGCGGAGGAAATCAGGTATAAGAAACAAACCAAAGTCACATGTGTAGATTTGGTTCACTGATGCACTGAAATCCTGTGGTTTGCCATTCAAATGAAGGCAGTCATTGCCTTAGGATATTGATGCATTGGCTTCCAGAGTTGCTAACGTATCCCCCCCCCCCCCCCCCCCACACCAACCGAGAGGCCGGAGCCTGAGCAGCTGAAGTCATTAAAACCGGAGACACAAACACAAACACTCTACTTGGCTGATCCTTTCCCTCCTCCCTGTCATGGCTTATCTTTCCAACATACACAAACAAGCACACAGACTGACAGACACACATAGGCATGCACAAAATTCAACCTGCAGGACGTGAACAATGAATGTTTACACCTAACTCTGCCCAGAACAGATTTCCTGAGCCCATCTCATTTATTTGTTCACAACATGACCTATGAATCCAGAAGCAGCCGTCTCCCAGCGTACCTTACGGCATGAAGGACTAGATGGATGTCAACAGAAAGTGTGAAAAGACGATCTGGCAAGCGGAGGTTCAAAACTGTTGACATATCATGGTCACCACAATCCCATATAAGAAGAACTCTACAGGAAGCATGAATATTACTCTTCCAAAACAGTATTTATATGAAATTGTGTTTGGTTTTTGTTGTTCTTAGCACAAAAATAGGCTCAAACTGAAAAAGCTAGAGGAATGTCACATGCGAAGTTAGATACATATCAGGAGGGATGAGGAGTTCATGACGTTGAGAACAACGTGAACACACTTTTTGCTTGTTCATAAATAGCCACACAGCCATGGGAAAAAAAAAAGTCGCTGACGGAGGCGAAACTCATCTAAGCAACAAAGCCAGGTTTAATATTTCAAGTTATCAACACTAACTGACCCCTGCAGCCAATGAAAAGACGTCCACCTGTGGGTCTGTTGTCTAAACTTACCCTCAGGGGGTGACTGGGTAGAAAACATCTGCCAGCTTGGAGATGTCCTCACAGTTTGACAGTGGCCGCTAAGTCTCCCCTAGGGAGTCCCCCCAAAAACCAAACAGTGGTTCCACCCGAGCCCTCCCATGACCTCTGTTAGCACGTGCCTCTCATTGTGACCTCTAAGGGTCAAGGGGCATTAGGCAAGAGGACACTTTTACTCCGAGTTCCTGAGCATGTGTGTTGTGTTTCTTATCACCGCTTGGATGGGATATGGGGTTGAAGGGTGAAAGAGTGAGAGGGGGTGGGGTTCAAAGGTGCCGGGAACACCCTCGGTGGTGTTCGTGTGCATGTCCGGACGCCCCCAGACACGCACAAAGAGAGCGCGTGTAAGACACAGAGGGACGAAGAGAAAGCGGCAGAGGAGGACACATCAGTCATTTTAATGGTCAGTTTTACGGCCCGGGAGAGTTGGGACGGCAGCCAGACTGCCCATCACGGACCCACAGCCCAGCAGACACCACACAGATGCATGAGCTTTATTGTCACTAAGTGAACGACAGATGTATCCGTTCTTCAGTCGTCCTCGCCACAACAGATTGGATTTAAGTGATTGCTGGGTGGGGCAGTGGCAGCCTAAGGCTTAGAGAAGGTAGTTTCTGACAGAGAGGTCATCACGCCGATGATTGCCTGTCACTCATCTTCTCGAACAAGGTGCAGTTTAGTCAGAAAGACTTGGCTGCATGGTTAGTTTTGGTGGGAAAAGCTCTCCAAAGGAACCCAAACTAGATATAATACTGGTTGCTGATCATCTAACTTCATAGTTTCTTTACATTGTTTACTTGCGGTGATCCTCATTGTAGAAAATCAGAAGACTCCTGGATAGTTTTACTGCAGCTAAGGCGCTTATGGTCAACTATTGCTGCAATTAGGAACAAAACATTGAGCTATAGGAGGCAAAGAACCTATAGGATCAAGTTTCCTAATATTTTCAGTCATTCTGCTCATTGATGGCGCTTGGATGACGTTGCTTTGTTACGTTCCTCATCCTCAGGAGAGTAAAACGCACAATACAAACACTTCTCACATTGCAGAAAATAAACTAGACCTTCAAAATAATTAACCACTTAACAATGCCCTTCACTTGCCTGTGATTCAGTAGCCTCCACATTGCTCCATCCCTTCCTGCCCTTCTCTGTTTGTGTCAAACAACCCCCCATCCCCCCTTCAATAACATTAATCTGTGTTAATGCATTAACAGCAAGACGGCATTCCTCCATCGAGGTTCGTGAGCATGTGCTGCGGTGAAAAGAGAAATATTTCCTTATAAGAAAAGCATGGGAGTGGGTGGGCACTGAACGGCTGAGCTTTTTGGAGACTTAACAAGCTTATCTGGGGGGGAGCCGTTCTGTGAAAACAAGCAACAGAACAACTCCTGAGGAGCCGAGGGAGTGAAAAGCCGCCTCAAGCTTGTCCAATGGGACTTAGCAGGGAGATCCCCTTCCATTTACAACAAACGCAGACACATCTGCAGGAACGACCGGAGTGAATGCGAAAGCTTATATTGCTCTGCTCATTCAGAGTGTCATTGAGAGTGTGCTGTTGCAGCAGGTTTTGCTTTGCACAATTAAAGCTGCTGCGACACATACAATAATAGCTGTGCTCCACATAGAGCGCAATTTATCATGTCTTCAGAATGATTCTCGACCATATTCAGGATCATGAAATGGAGCCAAACTATTGGTTGTTCATGCACTTTGATATAAACCTTGTACAACTGTCTTACATTTCAAAGGACCAGCAAGCAGAGCGGTCCACCACTTCAGCAGCTCAGCAGCTGTTTCATGCTTTCATACATTCATATTTCCACAAAAATGTATTGATATTGACTTCGGTAATTTCATGACTTTTCCCCTAGTTTCTCCAGGTCAGGATTTTCACTTATCCAGCACATTATGTCACCATCCACTAAATAGATTACCATTGGTGGGTCTGTTTATAATTCATTCTTTTTCTGTAACCGCTTGTCCTCTGGAGGGTCGTGGAGGGGGCTGGAGCCTATCCCAGCTGTCATTGGGCGAGAGGCAGGGTACACCCTGGACAGATCGCCAGTCTATCGCAGAGCTAACACAGAGAGACAGCCAACCATTCACATTCACACCTACGGCCAATTTAGAACAACCAATTAAACTAACGAGCATGTCTTTGGACAGTGGGAGGAAGCTGGAGAACCCGGAGAGAACCCACGCAGACACAAGGAGAACATGCAAACTCCACACAAAAAGGCCCAGTCGGCTGTTTGGGATTCAAACCCAGAACGTTCGTGCTGTGAGGCATCAGTGCTAACCACCACCACACCACTGTGCCGCCCTGTGTTTATAATAAAGACATTTAAAGTTTTCTTTTAGACATTAGTACACATTGTCAAATTCAAACTAAATAATATCAAAACCGCGATGCACCAAGCCGACAGTCGGCCATTGACCAACGTTGGGAAGTTCGTGGCCGCAGTTACTGCAGCAACTAGGTGGACTCCAGTTGACAGCACACTGAATCAGGAACAGGGCGGCACAGTGGAGAGGTGGTTAGCACTGATGCCTCACAGCGAGAAGGTCCTGGGTTGGAATCCATGGGCCGACTGGGCCTTTCTGTGTGGAGTTTGCATGTTCTCCCTGTGTCTGCGTGGCAGGTACTCTGGATTCCTCCCACTGTCCAAAGACATGCTTGTTGGGTTAACTGTTGATTCTAAATTGGCCGTAGGTGTGAGCGTGAGTGTGAATGGTTGTCTGTCTCTCTGTGTTAGCCCTGCGATAGCCCTGTCCAGGGTGTACCCCGCCTCTTGCCCAGTGACAGCTGGGATAGGCTCCAGCAGACCCCGCGACCCTTAACAGGAATAAGCGGTTACAGAAGCTGAATGAATGAATGGATCAGGAACAGAACCAGCAGTTGAGATGGATTAGTCTGGGATGGTTACGCACAAGAAGTAGTAGTGTAAAACCCGGATCTTTCGAGGGATTCAGATCATTAAGTTAAGTTTTGTTTCTCTGTATTGTTCGTAAGTGAATGAGTGGCTGAGTGCCTCAGTTTGCGCTGCTTGCTAGTGTTCAAGTCGGTTTTGTTTCTCTGCCGAGTGAGATGTAAGATGTTTGAATGGTGCTGTTTAATGAGTACATATCAACCGAGCCGGTTAAATAGACATCTAGATTCATGATTCTTGAGTCGTCTTTGATGACCGGTTATATGAGCCAGATCCCGAATCTTTTTTTCCCATCGCTATCAAGAAGGTACACAACGGAAAAAAGAAACTGAAGGCTAACTGATAATCATAGAGGCAACTTCTGTACGACAATTTATATATCTGCAGTTCTACATCTTCAGGTTTCTCATTTTGAACGGCAAACACAGACTACTGCCACCTGCTGGTATGGAGAGTTGTTTCTGCTCGCGCAGTCGCAGAGCATACATGCTAGTTGTCCACTGGCTGGAGTCTTTCCAGTGTGCTAAAGTGCGACTTTCTGGCCCAGCAATGAGAGGCAACCCCACATTTGGCTTGCGTCAATGCTAGTTCATTCTAACTGGCTTGGATGTGCCTGAGCCTTCAGATTTCTTCATTTTTTGCGTTCACACTGGGTTACATCATGCCGAAAAAGGAATAAAACACAGTCTGGTTTTGTGTGCTCCCTCCCCCTTTACCTGAGCTAGCCAGAAGGGCCAGTAAGCAACAGATTAGCAGTGCTTTGGGGAGCAGGCTGCTGTAGCGTGCTGTAATGCAGACTGTCAGCCCGACACAGTTGGGGGGCTACACAATGCCTCCTTGTTCAGACTGGCCCTTCTGTGCCCCACCTCTCTACCTCTCCATCTCTCTCTCTATTTCCCTGCCTGTCTCGTTGCCTCTAGGGGTTTAATCGAACTATAGAAACTATTTTTTTTTTGTCTCCTTCACCAAAGAACGCATGACGTGAAGAGGGAGGGAAGGATCAAGGGATGGAGTATTTAAAAAAAAAAAAAGTAACCCAGATCAAGGCGGACATGTTGACTCCTAAACCAAACATAAATCAGCTCTTGAGAAACGGAGAGAAAGACAGAAAAGAGGGGAGGAGGGGCATCAAAGCATGGCTGACATTCTCCAAAACGCAAAAAAAAAAAGCGCGCGTGCCGGTTTTAGCATGTGCATGCTGTGCCTCTTGTTTAGAGACAAATTCACTCTGGACATGAGGAGATAACTACCGGCGCGCACACACCCAGCAGCTTCTTTCCCAACACTTCTTTCTGTTTATTTACAGCTCAGTTTCATCCTTGAACGGAATGGCGCAAGCCTCCGTACTTGCAACAGCAGGCACCGTAACTTATCTGCTTTCTGTTGACAGCGAGCGCAACTTCTACTTATTTTTTTTCCCCCCCTACTCTCTGGAAAATAAGAGTCTGTATTCAAAATATGACAAATGAGACGGCATTCTTAATTAATTGCTGCACTGTTGTCGAAACGGAGACGGCAGAGATGTGAAGATAGGGTCTAAGTGCAGCTGTGCGCAGCAACGCCAGGGTGCCACTCAAGAATCTTCTTCACAGGTTTCTCCGTGTTTTCTTTGGGGCTTCTCACTCCTACCTCATGCAAGAGAGGGCATGTGCAAACACACATCTGTGATGTGTACATATACATCTTTGCAGGTAAATGCTTTAGGACTTACACCCCCGCTTCTCTCCCCGAATAACAGTCATTATTTTAAAAACCATCCAGCTCAGCACCTGATTGGACGATTTAGGTGGCTTTACGTTTTGAAAGAAATCCTCCGCAAATAATGATTATCGTATTAAATGCAGACTGCTGGAGCTTTTCTTTTTTGCTGATAAGAAGCCTTGATTAAGAAAGCATGAGGCACGTCACAGCTGAGAGCCAGAACTCCCGTCTCAGCCTACGTTAGCAATTTAAAACGCAGGCTGTGTTTAATTTCTAGACATTTAGTTCAGTTTCGATCCAAAAAAAAAGCGACACCTAATCTCACTCTAATTACAGTGTGTTTTTTTGTTTTTTTTGCAAAAGCAGACAGTGTAAGCCCTCAGTCAACACCATGATAGCAGTCCATGTATGATACACAGTACATGAGACGCTAAGGGTGCAGTTTTCGCACAAGAGCTCCAGACAGTGTCGGCTGAATCAGGAAGAGATGAGGACGGGAGATTGTCCCTGTCAGACGCATTCTCACCTACAGTAAATATGGTTCAGGCGAAGGGCTGAGCCTGGGCAGACCGTGCTAGAGAAGGAGGTGGACGTATCCGCAAAATCAATTAAAGGGCAGAAAGCGGAAAAGACTGTGAAGAAGCAATGTTCAAACTTGTTGCGAGTGCTCCTAAAAGACGACCTGCTGTGCTCACACATAGGCTCAATCAGAACTTACACTGAGGTTGTGCTAGGTAGCTAGGAGGATAAAGTCTGTTTAATGTCCGGTCCGGACCGATTTATGTTCTTACATCCAACTCCTTCGTCTAATATCTACGAGTGCGGCGCATATACTGGCACTTTTCTGCATCATTAGCACTAAATGAATCCAAGTGCAGAGTAGAAAGAGCCCACAAAGGAAAAGCTTTAACTGTATTATTAGTTTAAGCTAGGAATAAAATCAAACTAGCCGGAGGTTTTGTACTAACATCACCAAAAAGAAAGGCTGTGCAGGCCCTCACTGCATGGAGAGGCCACAGGCACAAGAGACCTCTGTTTTAAGTCCTTTTCTCAAAGACCGATATTGTCTCAGGATCCTGTACCAGGTGTTTGGTACACACCAGACTTCGCCTGACAGCTCTGAGACGCCCAGATCAACAAGTCTGTGTGTGAAAACAATCAACTTATAGTAATTGGTCGACTCAACTGTGCACAAACAGAACCATCTGCAAGAGACTTTCCAGCGTGTCTTACCGTGCAATAAAAACCACATTCCTTTTGCATCATCCCAAATTAAAAGTTTAGTGGTACAGAACACAATCTGCCTTTCATCGTTACGTAAGATAGCGGAAAGGCAAAACCTTCACTGGCTGCAAAATATCTATCTCTGGCGATGACAGCTTGCCGTGTGTATGTCCTTTGTGTGGCACCAGGATATTACTGACACACCGCAACCTGATTTAGCATAATGCAGCTTGACGGCAGCCAAATCATCCACCCCTCTCAGGATGTGATCGCTCGGTGCGTGTTAACGTGTCTTATTTGCCGCAGCTTGACTGACGCAAAGCTGGCCTTTAAGGCAACATCTGCTTTCAACATATTTTCATATTAATCATAGCGTCATTAACGAGAATTATGGGAAAAATTCCTGAGTGGTCCTGAAAGCTGTGCAGATTTTAATTACTCCACTGAAAAGCTGACTTTAAAGTTTCCGTGTTTATTGTGCTGCGGTTGGGGGATGATTTAATTTACTTTCTGCCCAATTTAAACTGAGCGGAAGATTTGTTTCCTGCTCTCAATGCCCATCTCTCATCAACAACACCCTTTTGTCGTTTCCTGACAAGTCGTCCCAGATCCGCTTTATGCGTTTGTTTATGTACATCCGTGGGGAGGAAATCAAATCTTTCGTCACCGTCATGTTGAGCCAGCCCAGACTTCCGCCTTAAATTACACACACATATTTACATATGGGGGCAAACGCATCCAGATGTTATCTAAATGACATCCCTAAGCTGTCTGCACCCGGAGGCTGTTTAACTTCCAATCTTCATTTAGTTATTAAACTGTGGCTGGAGGATATGTCTTGCTGGTAACAGCCTTTTTGTGACAAGATCTCAGCTGTCACATACACATAGCTGGATGTGACGTTTCGGATTTCAGCTGTAAATTCTTATCAAGCAGTGCAGCTGGAGCATAGACTGTATATAAATATGGACAATGCGTCCCCACTTCCTTGCATTGGCCAAACTGACGCTAATTTCCCAGGGATGTGGGCAGCGCCGTCTTGAGAGTTTGGAGCCAAAGTCTGCGCAGCGCGAGAGAGGAGCCCAGTGGAGCTGTGTTATCGATGACCCGACCACACTTCCGCCAGACTCATTCGCGTTTTCGTTCAATTAACACTACGCTCTGCTCTACGTCCACCAGTTACAAAGAAACGTCGGATTATACACTGTACTTATTTCTCTTCACAGAGCGGTTGGCATGGCAACTTGCTGTCTTCATGATGTCACATCCTGTTTCTATAGCGTCAAATAACTAAAACGAAACCTATCAGAAAAATGGGATCTTGAACATGCACATTAACTACCTAAAATTAAAACAACCATCCTTGAAAAAATATATCTGACATGTACTTCGTTTTTTTAATTTGGTCCAAGTCCCATCCACTAACATGGAGGAGGCGGAGCTTATGACCTATACCACAGCCAGCCACCAGGGGGAGCGCTACTTGCTTAGGCTTCACTTTTGAGGATCTATTCCGCTGTCCATCTTTATATACAGACTATGCAAAGCCCCGTCCACACTAGAGGACATTCTGGACTCTGGTTGCCTAGGCAACCATCTTGTACATTTCCTCACCCCAAACAGAGACAGCTAGCTCTTCTTTCTGTCAGCGCTTCCTGCTTAAATAGAAAATACCATGAATTAATTGTGGTCAATCAACTTGTATCAGTCGCTCCCATTGCTTGTCGCCTCTCCAAGAAGCTACGTCTCGTCTGGTTTCATAAACATGATCTCTTCCTGTGTGTATGCCCCTTAAGTCTTAATGATCACTAAGTTTAATTAAACCTTGTGTAAGCTACTTGTGTTGAGAATTACCTCCAAGCTGGCAAAATACTCAAACGGATTTATCTAACACTAAGAAATGTCGTAATGAATTGTTCTCCGTTTTTAGCTGCTAAAGACACGCGTGCAAACCACCGAGGAAGTCACCGAACTTAACCCCAAAAAAGTTTTCTGGATGTTTTTGAAATTTTCAAAAAGAACTTGTTTGACTTGTTTGTGAAGATGAAATCCCACAGGAATGTTTATCCAGATTCAATACTCAGATAAAAACACAGCCACATCTTGATTTATCCGCGTCCTCTCTCTCAGCATTTAGGTCGATTTCAATTAATGAAATCAAAGAAGGTTTTTACTTTAAACTTCCTTATTTTGAGTTCCTCCCTGCATTCACTCCTTTGTGGACATCATTCACAAAAAGCACTCTTTGAAGGAAAAACACCCGCCCTTCTCTATTCAGCCCCGGAGAAAAGCAGCCTTACGCCAGGGCCCTCGCTGTCCGCCTCGCCGCCTGCCTCCACCGCAGTAGACAAAACAAGTGGGAGGCAGGATTTGTTTAGACAGAGCTCACCTGGCACACACGCAGACACAGAAACAGTGATCAGGCAAGCCCTGGGGAGGAGCAGAGGCAGCAAGGAGGCGGAGGCGGTGGTGGCCAGGGCCTGGGCCTGGGCCGGGGACAGAAAGGAGGAGGGGAAGCGATGAGGGTGCGAGGGGGGGGAAGGAAAAGGGGGCTGAGAGAGGAGAGCAAAGGGGTTGAGTATGCTAGCCACATCCAGGGTTACTCAAAAATCTAATCGGATTAAGATTTAAGGGGGCGTGAGTAGTGCTCAGCGATAGGTGGAGGGGTGCGTTTGTGCGTGTGTGTGGGGGGTTGGCTGAGTGCGGGTTAGGGGCAGCATAATCCAGGACCTGCTCATGGGGTAACAGAAGAGGTGGGTTTGTGTTGGCTGCACAGTCACGCTTGGTCATAGCTCATCCGTCAATTAGGAGGGGTCGAGAGCGATGATCGCCAACTACTGTTATCAACACACTGACTGCAGGGCAACAACTTATAACTAATTTAATGTCAATCAAAAGCTCCAAATGTACACCGATCAGGCATAACATTATGACCACCATCCTAATACTGTGTAGGTCTCCCTTGTGCCTTCAAAACAGTTTTGACTCATCAGAGAATGGACATCGGTCTTCTGAGGGTGTCCTGTGGTGTCTGGCAACAGAGTGTTGTTAGTGGGGGGCCTTTTGGGTCTTATGGGTTGAGGGGAGGGGCCTCTGTGGATCAGGCTTGTTCCAGTGCATCCCAGAGATACTTGATCAGTTTGGGATCTAGTGAATTTGGAGGCCAGGCCAACACCTTGTGCTGTTCTTCATGTTTTTTTGAGTTATTCCCAAACCGGCTGCATCCTGCTGGGTCTTTGCTATGGGGTGTAAGTACCCAGTCTGGTCTAGGTGGGTGCTACATGTCTAAGTAACATCCACATGAACGCCAGGTCTAAAAGTTTCCCAGCAGAACACTGGATTGTCACAAGATGGTCAATGTTATTTACTTCTCCTGTCAGAGGTCATAATGTTGTGGCTAATGGGTGTATTCCAAAAAATATCAAATTAACCGTAGCTCTTCGGTCTTAGTGTGAAGGCATCCAAGCATCTTTATCTGCTTTTGAACTAAAGCACGATTCATGACCCAAAAAGAAAGAAAAGTGTTGACTTTCCTTCCACCTTTTGATGGGGCTCGACAGGGGGGAACAAAGAGCAAGATGGATGATAACTCCCCCTAACCACACACACTCAGAGTCACTATGGGTTGACCTCAGTTGACCCCTTGGCCCCGCAACAGCCTAACATCCCATTGACTGGGGGTTAAATAGGGTTTTTCGCCCAGAGGCTTTTTATGACAGAGAAAGAGAAGGAAAGTGGCTCCACTGTAACCTCCCTTTTTGGGTGGCATCGTGTGGTTTGTCTGGTAACATCTGCTGGACAATGCAGCGGTTCTGAAACATTGCAGGGGGTTTTTACAGATGGAATCCTGTTTTGAACCGTTTTCCAAACAACACAACGTTCATCACGTTGCTTTAGCTTCACAAACAACGCGCTGACAGAAATATCTGTTGTGTGTCGGCTGATGGTGGCATCCACGGAAAAGAAAGCAAGCATGGGACGCTCACACAGAGGTACCTTCTAGAAAAAGGCATTTTTTGGTAATGAGGCGACAAGTTACGTTGGCCAACCTCATCATATTGGTCAACCTAAACAAACGCTGAGATTAAGTAAGGTACAATGAGTTCTGTGAAGTTTTAATTTAGAAAAGTAACTTGCTAACATCTTGTAAATCAAACTATTAATTAGCTTTCCTAATGCCGAGTGAGCTTAGAGGCTCTTAAGGCACACTCTACACCTCTAATTAGCCATTCAGGCAGCTGTGTACTGTAACAGAAGATGATAACAGGGCAGAATTAAATTACCCACCAACATCGTTTTCATCCATGTCAGCAGTGAGCTCAAAGCGGCCGAGGAAACGCAAAACCATCACTTCGACACATGAACTTCAAACGAATGGGATGAAATCGACTCTTATTACGACTTGCATTCCCGTGGAAACCAACTGTAGGTTGATTCCCATCAGCGTTTTTTCCTCACGATCCAATCATCTGACAAATAGAGGTCTGACTGACAGATGTTCGAGCCCGCCACTTCTGTCACCCCGCAGGCTGGCAGCACCTGTCAATCAGAGAGCCCCTGGCAGTCTCTTTGGGAGACTCCAGCTGGTCAAGAATGCGAGGACTGAAGGATTTCTTTGTCCCTAAAGGTGTTATGAAGCGGTCGTTTCATCCACACGGTTGCTTGCTCGGCATTTCTGTCAAAGGATGTTGCACAGAGACCCCGAGGAGCAAACAGTATTGCATCTGGGAAGTCGATAACAACATCCCTAAATCTTAAATGAAATCAGAGGCACAGGTGACGGCGAGAATGATCTTCCAGTGTTGCGAAGCAATGGGAAGTTTCAGAACGACGTGCACCAAAGCTGAGATTTAAGCAAATTAACTCCTGCCAACATTTACATAATCGTGCGTAAGCCTGGTATTGGTAAACCCGGCTCCAAGCAGCAGAAATCCGGAATCAGCTGGTCTTACATTTCCCTCCTTCTTGCTTAATTAACCACCGTTTTATCTACTCAGAGGTGTTATTTGTGACTAAATCATGGGCCACTCGCACACGCGTGGCAATTAGAGAAGGGAGAGCTTAACAGCCTTCACCAGACCGTGATCTTTAGCAGCTCATTAAGGCAGCCCGGCGACACGGACACATGTACACAGGATCATATAGGCAGGGGAGCCGTGCTGCATACATCTGCTCTTTAGCACCTTTCCCCATAGTGTGCTTGTTTCCAGCCATCAGGCCCATTAGTGGCCAATTAACACCGACACAAAGCTCCCTTCCTGTTTTATGGCACTGTCAACAAAACTTGCAGGCCTGCCTTTGGGCTCAGCGGAGCTCAGCCGAGTCTAATGCAACACAGAATAACTACTCATGCTGGCCAAATCCAAAGCTTTCGCATAAACCTCAAGTGTAAAGGCAGGTTGAACATATGAAGACTTGAATTGGCTTGGCCTGTTTGTGGTCTATGTGAAGCACAGAAGATGATTTAAAAAAAATAAATAAAAAAAACGCACTCTTTGGTGTAACAGTTCCCACCCAGTAGAACATTAACCACGTTATTCCATTTATCTGAATTGCATCATCAGTGGGGAATATACTCGCAAGTCTATGCTATTTGAACCCCCTTATATTCAGATGGCGAATGAGAAGGAGAACTTGTTTATAACTTTTTTATAACTTTTTCGGAGAGAATAAAAAAAAAAATGCGCAAATGAGGGTCTTTTCCGCGTGTTTAAGTTGCCTCTTCTTTGGTTTATGAAGCAAACATTTGAGTGTGCATGCTGCAGCACGCCAGAGGCAGAGAGGAGACGCGGATGCGACACACAGCACTTAAAATCACAGCTCATAGTTGTTGTGGAAGTCGTGCTCGGCCGTTTCAAAGCGTGCGTAATGACTAATCCCAGTCGTATTTCATCTCATATGGTGGAATTTGAAAGCTGCACGCCTCGAGTTTAAAAAAAAAATGGATGAGGACTGTGGATACGCAGTGTGAAACAAGTGTTTGTTTGTAGTGTGGACCTTCGTGTTGTGTTACTGCGCCCTGAAAACAAACCTATGTCACTATAACGTCAAGAAAATACAAACAGCGCTAAATTCCCCAACCTGAGAAGTCTGAAGAGCCCTTGGTGAGATCGCAGAGGACGGTCAGACACGTTATTCCCAACAGGAGCGCAAAACTGACGGCTGAGAGAGTCCCATCTGAGAAGAACATCCTTCAAAGTTTTCGATTGTCTCCGAATCCTTTAAAAAGTCCAACATCGAGGTTCAGATTCCGCGTCGCATGCAGGAGAGGTGCGCTCCCACGTCTTCCCTCATCCTCCCACCGCACTGGCTGCTGTGAGACTGCGGGGCCGAGGTTCCTCTGAGCCGGAGCCGGAGTACACGCAAGCTCTCTGAGGGCATTTCTAACTGCGTGTTGTGTTGTGTTGTGTTGTGTGGAGGCGGCCCACCTGCAGGAGCGCCGCTCTCCTGCACGCTCTCAAAGGAATATAGGGTTGCCTGCCAGACACACGCGGGGGCAGAATATCTCAACGCACTCAGATTAGACTGCACAAGGTGCGCTATAAGTGACCTTTAGGAAATTATTTGCGCAGCGGTGGTGGAACCGGAGTCGCCAAACTAAATACATCTACACGATCATGCAGTTTAAGCACTTTTTCTTTAGTATTTTATATTTCTACTCTGTACTATACGTTTCAAAACAAACTTTAACTGCAGTTCAGCCAACTGGCAGCTACACGAGGATCAGAGCATGTTGAACATTTGATACCATCTCATCAAACATGACGCATTAACACGGATTAAATTTAGCTCCACCCCAGCCTCGTAAAAACACGCAAATACTTGCCACTTCCGGTCACATTTTACTTATACCTTTGTACTTCTAATAAAAAATATTATTAATATAGTATCAGAGTATGGTGTGATATTTCTACTTTTACTTAAAAATAAAGAATCTCAGAACAGATTTTACCACTGCTAACTTTTTGGTGGAATAAATTAAAAAAAAATGGCTTGCACATAAAAACGACTGGATCGACTATAAGTGCAGGGAAATTACACAAATTTGACTCAGCAGGCTCCAAAATATGCGGTAATTCTGTATGGCATGTGTTATTCCTATAACATATGCAAATATAATGTTTTATATGTGTTATTTATTTATTTATTTTTTAATATGAATTTTAATATACAGAAGGTGGCACAGTTGTAGGCTAAACTTGAAAAGGCACAAACAACAGTATGTCAACAACGGAACAATCCCGCCATCTTGTGGACAAGTTGCTACACTACAGTCGTGACAAATCGCGTTGCGAAAACATACGACCTACACGGCTTCCGTACAACTTCACATGTGACAATAGAAGGTCAAACATGGCCGCCTGCACGAAAAGTCTCGACAAATTTATAATTTCACTGAGGCTACTGCGAAGCCTGCAGCTCCGAAATGAACGTAAGTGAACTTAACACGTTTTCTACGTTGTGTAATATTTTCTAATTTGCTGACGGTGAGTGCGTAAGAGTGTCGTATTACATCAGCTGTTAGCCAAACTAGCTAACGGAGGAACGTAAGCTGGCGGAATAATACTTGCCTTTACTTCAAATGCTGTATTTTTGTGTTATTTTTCAGGGTGTCTGTCTACTTCCATGTGTCGCCGTGCTCCTGGGAAAGAGAGCGAGCCGCCCAAATTCATCCCTCCGTCTAAACCTGTCGTCATAGATAAAACGGTGACCGCGGCCTCTCAACGAAAGTATGATGTTTATTTCTTAGTAATAAACAGCTGGCCACTGCCCACTCATGCACATGCTTGCTTTTCACGGGATGCTGTGTAATGTAAGGTGCTTCTTTCTCCTCTCTCAGGTTTCTGAGCCCAGAGTTCATCCCTCCCAGACAGAGAATAGACCCTTTTAAGTTCTTCATTGAGAGGAAGGACATGATCCAGAGGAGGAAAGTTCTCGACATTCCTGAATTCTACGTAGGTAAGAAACTGGGAGATCTGGTGCACCTTTTCCAGGATACACCGATCAGGCATAACATCAATACAGTGTTCTGCTGGGAAACTTTTGTGTAGATTAATTTGTGTAGATGTTACTTAGACATGTAGCACCCACCTAGACCAGACCAGACCAGACACCCCCACCCCATAGTAGCAATGACACTCCTTGATGGCAGCAGACATCCCCATCAGGATGCAGCCTGACACAGACACACGCACAAAAACACTTCAGGAACAACTTAAAAAACATGAAGAACAGCAGAAGGTGTTGACCTGGCCTCCAAATTCACTAGATCCCAAACTGATCAAATATCTGTGGGGTGCACTGGAACAAGTCCGATCCACAGAGGCCCCTCCCCTCAGCGCATAGGACCCAAAGGCCCCCCACTAACAACATCCTGCTGCCAGACACCACAGGACACCCTAGATGATGATGCCCTCCTACTCAAACTACGGGGTGGTCCAGGGGTGCACCAGGGGCCTGAAGTGCTGTATAACCAGCCTCTCAAAGGTTTTCATGAGGTGTTAAGGACAGGTCTGGCATGGGTACCATGCAGGATATCTTCCAGATCTTGGGCCACCTATTTGGAGTGATCCTGAAATGATCCTACCAGGACGTCTCATGTAGATGTTTCAAGTCTTCTGACAAACAATCACATTTTTTCCCCATCTAGATAATGTAATCTGAGCATTTACCTCCTCCAGCTTTATTTTCTATAGCTGACTGACTAGATTCAAGGTAGTTTTGGTAAATCCATCTTTAAAATAAATGCACTAACTGTGTTTTCGTCGCCGACATGTTATTTCGATCACTTTCAGGGAGCATCCTTGCGGTGACCATGGCTGATCCCAATGCCAGTGGGAAGATCAACCGCTTCGTTGGCATCTGTATCCAGAGGGGTGGGAAAGGTCTGGGGGCCACGTTTGTCTTAAGGAACATTATTAATAATCAAGGTGAGGACTGTCTTCTAACAAAAATCTTGCCGTGACATTAAAGTTGTTTTCAAACAAATGCTAAATTATATCACCGTCAGTGTAACTTCGCCAGTTGTTCCTTTGTGTCTACCTTGACTTTAAAGTTTTTCTTCCACAGTCTTAAACTATGAAGCTGCATTCAAAGCCTCTTTCCAGTCACACTTGTCCTCTTTTTAGTGGGATAAATTAAAGGATTCTTAGGAAGAAAGTAATTGTCAAAACTTTCAAGCACATTTCTTAAGTTTGGCAATTCAACGGAAAAGTTATGGAGATGCAGGAAGGCTCACACATCTGGTAAAACATCTGTATTTTAACGTATTTCTGCTTGTGTGGCCCAGGAGTGGAGATCTGCTACGAGATATACAGCCCTCGCGTACAGAAAATTGAAGTGCTGAAGCTAGAGAAGAGACTGGACGACAACCTGATGTACCTGAGAGATGCGCTGCCCGAGTACAGCACTGTGGACCCAGAAATGAAACCGGTGCCCCTCTCCTCTAATGCAGAAGTGCCTGTGAACACGGTGAGGAAACATGTATGCAACTGGTACAAGCTCCTTCAGACCAACTAGACGCTACTAGTGTATGAAATCTGTCTGGCGTTAGAGATTTGATCTTCAAGGACACACGTTATCAACTTTTTGTAAGAGCATGCAACAAATAACAAGACAAATCTAGCAAAACGACTCATTTAAATGCTTTTTCTTTATCTATTGGCCAGTTGAAGGTCAAGATGCTCCCCAGGCCGTGGTCTAAACGCTGGGAACGGCCCAAGTTCAAAACCCAGGGCATCCGCTTTGACCTGTGCCTGACCGAGGGTCACATGGAGCGCAACAAGAAGTGGGAGCAGCCGTGGCTGGAGTACGACATGCTGAAGGAGTACGACACCTCCAAACTGGAGGAGGAGATCTACGCTGAAGTTGAGCGGGAGATGAGCAAATGAGTCCTCCGTTCAACCGTCAACACAGACTTTACCAGGAACGGGAAACGCATGGATGTTGATGGATTGTGATCAATTCTCATGCACAGAACTGTATACTCTATAGGGGCCTGTATGGAAGTCCAATCATCTCCCAGTGTCACTGATCTACTTTATCATTATGCAGATATAAAGTGGGATTTATAATAAAAGTCATTAAACTATCTTAGCTTTTTGAATTGTATTATACTGTCTTGTTGGAGTCATTTTTTTGTCCAAACGCTAGGTGGTGCTATTTCTCTATTTATGTCGCACTCCTCAGCAGTTATATAACTGTCTCATAGTGTTTTCAGGGAAACTCCTGCCTTGCTAGAATAAACAAATTATGTGTGCTTTTAAACAAACGGATGACAGGTTTGTTCCAAAAAAAAAAAGATCAGAGTTAACTTGGGTTTTTCTGGTTTAAATTCTGCAGGACTCCATCAGATTATGTTGTGTGGAGTTTCTGGGGTTTATTACGTTAGTTAAGATTTCCAGATAAATCCGTAAACTTGACTTCTTCTGGAACAAGCTTCGGTGCCCTGCTCTTTTAAAAAAGGGAAAAACAAGCCTTGGTATTCAGGGAGTGCACTCCAAAGACACCCGGTAGTGTTTTACTGTTGTGGATGGAAAATTGTGGTGTTGAGATGGTATGTTAGAGCGTCAGTCGGGTAGTATAAAAACACTTGGACTCCTTATGTTATGTCTGCTCTCCGTGAATGTGTGTGTGTGTGTGTGTATATAAACACGCTCAATGAGTCCCTGCACTCTAATTTCTCCATATTACAGGATGAGATGCGGAGAAAATGGTCTCTAATACAGGAGTAGCAGATGTTTGCCGAGCTCATTACGGACCACACAGGTTCCCAGTGAGGAGATACGGAGGGATGAAGGGGGAGTGAATGCTCGTGTTGCGTTTAGGGTCACGGCGTAGAAGAAAGCTTTTAACGACGGCGCACGTTCGTCCTAATTTAATCCGACAAGAGTCAAATGTTTTGAGATCGTTTTAGTCGAATGGGTGAATCTACTGCACCTGTTGAAGTTTACCACCACACTACAGTGTGTTTAATTTACTCCGTGTTCAATCAGACCTGACCTGCAGCAGAAAAAAAACAACTCCATCTCCTTCTGTGTACAGTACACTGAGTGCCAGTCCTGCACATTGTCATTACACTGCCCACCGAACCAGCTGGCCCTTTCACCTTTTCATTTTTTCACTCTCAGTATTTCAGTTTGGGACTGATTGATGTTCTCATGTGGAGGCAGTGACTGAAATGTTTATCCGAGAGCGTATTACCAAGTCTTTAGAAGCATTCCACGGCAACACCACTGGACTGGTAAACCAGTTTAAACCACAAAGTTACTCAGTCTGAGTTACTGCTTCAAGAAAATGTCCTGCCTCTGTATGTGTGTGTGTGTGTGTGTGTGCTCTTGTACAGCTGTCTTTCTGAGGACCAGTTTTTAGTTCTCTATCATCGGAATGAGGACATTTGTGCAAAATGAGGACATTTTGGCCGGTCCTTCTTTACAAGGCTGTTTGACGGTAACGGTTGCAATTAGGTTATGGTTAGAGTTAGGGTAAGGGGTTATGGAATGCATTATGTCAATGAATGTCCCCACAAAGATAGCCATACAAACGTGTGTGTGTGTGAAGTACTGTATGTGCCTCCCATGCCCTCATGTTGACTTTTCTGCACCTGGAGTGAAGTTAAAGCACTTTGGCTGTGAAAGGAGATCAAACACTCGTTCCTCTCTCTCTCCGACACACACACACACACACAACTTGCAGAAAGTCCATCACATCAGCCTTCGCCACAGACTGACACCTCAAACGGTCCCAACTGTAAATCTGGACCGGATCTGGAGTAAAGGTCTGGAGCAACCTGTCTCTGAAACAAGATATGCCCCATTCACGGCTGCCGCGGAGTGCGGGCGAGGCATCCAGGTTTGGCTAAATTCCCACCCCTCACTAACATCCAACTGTAACGCATGGAGGGCCGACGATAGCTACAGTGCCACACTACTTACGAAGGTCGGTGAAGGAATGCAGGGAGGGACACACTCTTCTAATCTGTCTTCCTCCCTTTCGCTGGTGCTCCCGTGACCTTCATCTCGTTCTCTCTCTGAGGGGGGGATAGCTCTGGCTTTGAAAAGGAGCCAGGTTGATGAATTGGAGAGGATGTGATACAGAGTGTGCAGCAACTCCCACATGTTGAGATTCTGATGTAAAGTCTTCCACTGGGCCGCTATCGTGCAGGTTCGCTCTCTTTACCGTTCACGGGGCTGACCTCTTAACGTCTCTGTCACTGGGTGATTTCTTATTCTACTGTCTACAGTCCTGGGGAAATTAGTTTCACTCTCTCTGTCTCTGTCTCTGTCAGGGAGTGTGAACTGTATTTGAGTTGTCTGTGTGTACGACAAGTGCAACGGGATACTGGGCCACCCATAGGCCCCAGGTAAATTACACCCTGTCACTGTGTATGTGTGCTTCCTCATGTGTGTGAGTGTGCGCGCCACTCTGGGCCACCCGTAGTCCTAGGTAAATTACACACTTGAGTTTCACCATATGTTTCCAGTGAAACGACACAATACACAACCCGTCTGCTCCTCTCCGACTGTCCCAGGGGTCTGACAGAGGCTCCTGCTGCCATCACTCTCTCTTTGTTGCACACACAGACTCGCAGACAACCTGGCAGTGCGACAGCTGTTAGGAAACATTACATTGTGAGCAGCTGATAGCTGAAGTTGAACAGGCACATATCACAGTCATTTTTATAATGTGGGCTTGTGTACAGGGGGTTTGGCAGCGCTGCCAAGGGTTAAGGGATCATTTCCACTCTGGGCCAAGCATCCTAGAAATGTTCGGATAAAAGTGTCCATCAAAAGGCACGTGTGCAACGAGGGTCACGGGACGTTTCAGTTTATGCCAACAGAACAAGGCTGAGTGTGCAGGACAGGGCTAAAAGAGTACACGAGACACATTCACACTTACTAGTCCGGTTGTCTTGCTCCGCACCAAAGCACAAAATGATCCATCCAGGGCAAAAAAAGTCCTGGTTCACACACCAGGTTTCAGGATCAGGGTTCTGTGAAGCAAACAAAAGGCATATAGGTAAGGTCATAACTCGACTGGACAAGTTTTATGACATATATTTTGTGTGCTGGGCTAAATGCACTTTGTGGATTTGTGCTGGTACTTTTGCCAGATGAGAACCCAGAAAGATGCACTTCTTTGTACAGAAATCTGTATAAAAAATTGCAAGAAATTCCTCTGATGAACACGCCAACAAAGATAAGTGTAAGGCGTCAGCAGTTCTGATAGGCAGCATAGCTCCTAAGATAAAATAAGTAGCAGGTACACTTGTTCACACTTGGGCTATCCTTCAAAATCACTTGAGCGTGTGCTACAATTATATTTCAGTCAAACCAGTTTGGAAGCAGACCGAGACCTAAGATCGCTCTTGTCTGTTTGGTGCACACCAAGGCTCAGATGGCAGCGACTAACAAAGCAATGGCACCGAAGTTCGTATCAATCGAACCAAACCTGCCACTTGCATATTTCCTCATTTGATATACGACAAGTGAAGTTTAGTCTTAACGCCATGAAAAGATCAAAATTACCAATGATTTGATATGTTACCACTAGCATCACACTGCCTTTTCTTCTGTGTCATAGACTTCCATTGTTGTTGTTGTTAAGACATATTTGTGCATTGCAGGTTCTGTTGCTTTAAGTCCAAATATACTATAAAACATCAAATATATATATTATCCTGCAGCTGCAAATAGTCCCAGACAACCAACAGACTACTACTAAGTTATTTAGCCATAAAACTGTATATTAAACTACATAAAAGTATATTTTGACACATCTTGACATGTCTTACCCAGGAATATATTGGCTGTTGGCACGAGAGATACACTGTAGTGCTGGCTTTGGCCTTTTCATGGGATTTTTCAGCAGTAACTAGAGTAAGGAATATCACTAGCCTTATCCTTAAGCACTGACGGTGTCTTCAGCATGGCAGCAGGATTAGCGGCATTCTGATTTAAAGCAAGGGTTATGGTTTTTACTGAGCGGCCGGTAGTGTTTAATTGTAAGAAATTGAAGCAAGTTTTACAGCTTTGTCCGGATACGCTGGGGGCTACAGTCGCCCTCAGTCATATGATCAGAGGAACGCTGTGACCAGATCTGAGTTGAAATTAATTCTTAAACCTTTTGTTTGAAGGTAATCCTGTCAGATGATCATGAAGGCTTTTTCCATTTCTAATTCATGTCCATTGCTCATACTGTACAGCAGGTACGTTGAAGTATTAAAAAAAAAAGAATAATAAGTAAACTACAAAATTCAATCAGAGCAAATGCACATCATTGCCCCGAGGATTTAAGCATTCATTAAGGTAAAAAATAATGAATGCACAAACCTATTATGTGTTGACACGGTGCCAGCGTTATATTTCCGCCAGCCCAAACAGCATTCCTGCACATGCACATATCCCAGCTGTCTGAATTTGTGATTTCTGTTGAGTCCTCTTCAGTAATATTCTGAGTATTTCTACTTTTAGGATGTCCCTGTGCACATCCTGTCCAAGGCTGTTTGATGCATTCTTCACATTTCCTCGGTCACTCCTTGACCCTGCAAAAGTCCACGTGTGCGGCGTGTGTTCAGTTGTGGTTTAGCACTTAGGCATACATCACTGTGACAGGGTTTTATTTTTGTTTGGTCAGGATGACACTGAGATGTGCGCTCTGAAAGTATGCTTCTGCTTTGCTATGAGGACGTAAAACTGTAGCTGACTTTTTAGCAGTTTGGCTTCCTTGCCTCTGAGAGGCGCCCTCATCTTTTTCTTGCACACACTCTTGTATCTCAATTCCTGCACAGCTGGTCTTCTTCTCTCCTGAGCTGTAATTGCAGCTCTGTCCTGGGAAAAAGAGGGAGGAAATCCCAGAGCTTTCGCCTTGCAACAATGACAATAAAAGAGAGGTGAGGAAAAGAGGAAGAAAGCATTTCAGCTGAGATGAAAGAGGGAGGGAGGCTTAGGAGTAGACGGGAGGTGGAGGAGTGCCGGCTCAGGAGTGCAGAGAGAGGTTGAGGTGCAGAGGGAGAGATGAAGGAGAAAGCAGGGGAGGAGGGATGGTGTTGGTGATGGTAGTAAACTCTTGAGTTTATTAACCTCATTTAGTTGAGAGGCAGAGAGAGCGAGGGGAAGGGGAGGAGTGGTGTGTTCATACTGTGAACGCAGGGCTGGAGTTTACTAATGAGGACTGAGAATGTACACACACACACACACACACACTCACACTTTTTCTTAGCTCATTCCCTCGCTCATGCTAGACTCACCTTGATCTAATGCCAAGTATGCAGGCACAACACACGTTCACAGGACTGGGTAGCGCTAGATTCTTCTTAATGCCTCTGCAAGGGTTTTTTCCCCTCGAATCAAGCAGCAGCTGAAAGGCAAATTTGAATCAGTGTTGATATAAAACACAGAGAGGGCAGTGGCACACAATTACTTGACTCCCGGCCAATCTGCTTCAGACTGCCTGACAATCTGATCATTTTTTAAGCAATGCTATTAAAGATAATCTGGAACGTGGACTGTCTGGAGTACATTCACATTCATGGAAATTCACACTTACCCCACTTTAATGCTTGTCTTATGACTGTGGGATGGAACAAAAAGCACTGAGAAGAAACTCAGGTGAACTCTACGCTGCAAGGTCTGGGTGTCAAGAAGGTTAACAAACAACAAAGTGATTCATGGAAGTTCTTGTGAGGTAACATGGCTCCAAATACAGATTAAAGAGGACGGGATGCTTCAAGTTTCCATATCACACTTTTTTCATATTTGGCCACAGCTTCATGGAAAGAAAAACTGCATGCTGCAAATCATGCATGTACACCAATGAGGCATAACATTATGACTACCTCCTTAATATTGTGTAGGTCTCCCTTGTGTCTCCAAAACAGTTGTGACTCATCAGAGAATGGACATGGGCCTTCTGAATCTTGTTAGTGGGGGCCTTTAGGTCCCATGTGTTGAGGGGAGGGGCCTCTGTGGATCATCTCACAGATACTTGATCAGTTTGGGATCTAGGGGATCTTGGAGGCCAGGTCAACACCTTCTGCTGTTCTTCATGTTTTTTTGAGTTCCATTTTTGTGTGTGTGCCTGTGTCAGGCTGCATCCTGCTGGGGATGGTTGCTGCCATCAAGGAGTGTCATTGCTATGGGGTGGGGGTGCCTGGTCTGGTCTAGGTGGGGCCTACATGTCTAAGTAACATCCACATGAATGCCAGGTCCAAAGGTTTCCCAGCAGAGATGGTGAATGTTATTCACTTCTTCTGTCATTGGTTTTAATGTTGTGGCTGATCGGTGTGGAGTATGTGGACAGACTCAGATTTAAGGTGCACTGACATCCCTATGCTGTCATAATGGACTGTGAAGTGACAATATCGCGTAACTCCTCTCGTGCATCAATGCTACAGATGTAAACTAGAACCGTTTTCATGTCTTCCAGTGTTATTGTCATGCTGATTGTGTTCAAAAGTGATCCCAACACAGTCGCGGTCAAGCTGTACAATCAGTTTCAGACAAGAGGAGGGAGAAACCTTCAATTATTCCTGATAGCAACCCTCCCCATTCATCCATTATGCGCGCTGACCACTAATGACCCGAGATGGACGCAAAGAATGCACACTTAAGACACTCGCTGAAGACGAATGAGTGAAGATGCACTCTGAACTATTGACAAATGGCGCAAAACACAACACACACCGCGGACACACACTTAGAATGCCCGGCAAAGATGGATGACGCCGCAAAAAAAAAAAAAAAAAAAAAAAGATGCTCCCTGAGCTGAACTGTAGCTGACAAATGACCAGACACCCCAGTGCAATGTACTGACCCCCTGCTATGGGCGACCGTGGGTGGGTTATTTTGTGGCTTGACAAGGGTTAAGAGACCATTTCTTCACCTCTTTTCTTTCGCTGATAGGTAGACAGAGAGAAATGCAGTCTTTTATTTGTAAAAAAGGTTTTTCTTTTGGGGCCTTATGTCAGGTTGATTTTATTTAAGGCTGTTAAATGAAGTGAAAAGGGTTCAAAATTCAATTGGCCAAATTCTTAAAGTGAAAAAGGCGTAGGCTTAGTCTCCTTTACCTCATACAAAAACACAGGATTGCAAAGCCAGGTTTCTTTCTTTTTTCTTTTTTTAAATTAAACTATTTGGATAACCAGATGAGTGGCTGAAAAGAAAAGTATAACGTCAACTTACAACCCAGTGACTGACAGCTTACCAAACACTCTTTGAGCCGCTCTGATACAGTAAACACGTCACCATCTGGAGCTCCGAGTCGGCCAAAACTAAATAAAGTAAAAACCAATTAGCAAATATTTGGCCCGAGCCTGATATAAAAACAAATCTCCCAGACTCCACATCCTCGACCCGGGGGGAACTCATCAATCCGGCGCTCAAAAGTTTGATCTTAAAGGGCTGTGACCGGCCTTTCTCGGCAGCTCCGAGCCGTTTGTCTGCATGTCAATACGCTGCCCCGTTCGCCGTGTTTCACACACACACTGTCGTTAAACTTTTGACCCGGGCCGCGTCTGTCACCCCTTTGACGAAACTCCGTCCTTTGAGTTGTGTGACTACTACCGTCGATGGCGCTCGCCTTTATTCTTTGGTCGTCGCTCTCTGCGGCACACACCTAAGAGCGCAGGTCGGCTGTTGTACGCTGCGATAAAGCCCGAAGGCTACGGTAAAGCCTCACACACACTCTCTCTCTCTGACTTTTCTATCTGAGCTGCCATCTTAAAATTATGCATCATTACCCCTGCAATAGCCCAAAGTACCAAATTACTAAGATCTGCTTCACAGCTCATTACCAGGCCATAATAAAAGACGCTTTAATTGTTTTATTGGTGACCTTGTTTGACCTTCAATGAAACCGGCCAGCATATATAATCGCGGGTAGTTAAATATCATACATCCTGAGAGATTCTCGGTTGGCCGGTCGATATCATATGTTGTTGCAGCATGTGGGTGTGGAGTAGCCGGTTTCCGTGGTTTTACTACAGCTTAGCCAGCTGATCGCCCTGATAACAACGCCGTATCCATTACTCGATGCTCCATCCAGCCACCATTACAAATTACCTGGAGGTCGTGACCTCTAAGCCATTCAGCTTCCTTGCCACTCTTCCCCAGCCAACCGCTGGCCAGTACCACTCAATACCCCAGGTCCAGTTTCCCCGTCGGTATCAACCCCCACCCCTCCTGCTCTCCACCGCGGTCCCCATAGTAGTGTCTGGATGGGGGGCTGTTGGCGCCTAACCAGCAGCAGATGTGGCTCCGCGGAGAACACCGGCCCTCATTAACTTCAATGGATTTCCTAATGCGACAGCTACCATATTTCATCTACTGCGCTCACAGACCCCAGCGGACCTGACGGGGGCCAACTGATACTTCAATTCTCTTGCAAAGCAGAGTGGGGAGGGAGGTTGGGGGGTAAGGGGTGCACCGAGAGTGAAGGGGTGAGGAGATGGGGGGTGCGAGGCGAGGGAAGAGTAAGGGATGTCAGAAACCAGAGCAGACATGACCCCTCTTACCGAGAGGAAATCAATTAATTCAAGCTTTTTACGGGTGCTGCATCTGGGGCGGCGGGGCCGCAGCCCAGTCAGCAATCCGAGGCGGGACGTCGGGACGTAACGCGGCGACGGAAAACACTACATCACGAGGAGAGGAGAGGACAGGAGGAGGAGGAGGAGGAGGGGAGAAAGGAGGGAGGCTGTTTGGGTGCGGAAGGCAGACGGAAAGGAATAGCGGAAAAGAGATAAAAGGAGGAAAAAAACATGGACGCTAAGGGAGATGGATGCAGAGGGAGAGCGGGAGGGAGGGAGGGAGTGAGGGAATTTACGGTCTTGGGTCTTATTGTTCCTGTACACGTGAGAGTGCACAGCTGGGGGAAAAGAGGGAAATGGGGTACAGATGTACTGTATCAAACACAGAGGCCTGGACTTCAATAGATACATTACGATGCGCTCCCCTGCTGCACCCCCTCTTTCCAAACATCAAAACCTCCTACCTTTCTCACCCTTCTAGCTACCGCCCCCCTCCCCCCCTCATTCCTGCACACACACACACTTACCTGTTAGCCCCTTTCTTACACTAATACCTGCAGCCTGCTTTTTTTTCTCTTTTCTCCGTGGCAGCCGGCTGCATTCATTCCACTTTACTCACTTTATTCTCCTTTAGTTTACGGACACGCAGCAGGTATCGGGGCTTAGTGGCCTCCTTTGAACTGTGACTTGCTTGTTTTAAAACCTACCTTAACAGCGCACACATACAGATGTTTGCAGCCTTAATGACACGGGTGTATTTTCGGGGCCCCAGACAACAGTACATCACAGCTGTTCACACTCCCCCCCTCTCCTCGCTCCTCCCCCACCACCACCACCACCACCTCTCCTTCCACATCCCTTCAGCACACACATACAAATCATTATGAGAGGACATATTGAAGTAGGAGGGGAAGCGCGGGGAGAGGGCGGGAGAGGATATTGCGCCCCGTTCTTGAATCTTCAGGACGAACCCGTTCCAGGATTATGAGGGAGCGGGGTGGACTAATGTGGAACAGGGGGTATCAGTGGGGAAGGCACTGTGGAAGTGGGACTGGTCGTGACCCTCTTCTTGTCTCCCCTGCTAACTAAAGAGAAAAAGAGAGAGAGAGAGAGAGAGAGAGAGCGCTTCCCTAAGGAGCAGAGAGCTGAGACGCTGGATAATTCCCGGTGCTTTCCCGGTGCCTATAGAGGAAGGGGCCCCTCTGGATTTGTCAGTTGTGGCTGCAGCTGTCTCCGGGCAAAATGGACCACAGTGGACCTGACACTTGATCTCTCTTCTCTTTCTCTGCCTCTTTTCCTCGCCCTTTTATCTCCCTCTCCGCACTAACTCTCTGTCTGTCTTGCTCCATCATTCCTTTCACAGCCTCACACTTGCCGTCTGCTGCCCTCTTTTTTTTTTCTGCCTCGGCCTCCCAGGAGCGCGTCCACGAGGAGTTATCGAAATTTGAAAAATGCACCCTCTCTTTCTCTCTCTCTCTCTCTCTCTCTCTCTCTGCACTTCAGGTTCTTGTGGGAAAAAAAGAAAAAGTCTGCAGAGCAGAGAAATAAAAATAAAGTGAAAACACCAGCGTTTTGTGCGTCTGGAAAACGGTGACGTAAACCTGCACCGTCTGTAGCGGTCATGTTAAGGGGCCCAGATTCCTGTCACCTCTAATAGCTCAATTCTGACGTCGGGACACGCAGCGCATGTGTTGTCATTAACCTGCAGCAGATGACTGCGAAATAAAAAGTAGCTGCATGTTCTCCGACTAAAACTTATAAAACAAAATAATGTGTAAACGTTGCCAATTAGGTGACATGTAACAGATGACGACCAGGACCAGGATGCCGTTGCCCCGTCTAGCTTCCTCTTTTCAACACCTTCTTCACAGCTGCTGCAGTTTTCCCGACCGTGACAGTTGACGTTATCAGAGCTTCCTCATTCCTTTCAACTAAGAACAAAATCTTGACAACATTAACAAAGTAAGGAGACGTGTCTGCAAGGAATACATTACTTATGCACCGTGTGGCATTTTCTACTATTTATAGCATTGGCTTTCTTCACAAAAAAGCAGCTTCTGTACATCTTTGTATTCACTGTGACTACATTTAGTACTTTAGCAGAGGCCTCAGGCGGCGTTCTGGGAGGATAGAAGACACTCATTGTACAAAAAGAAACCATTCCTTGTTAACAATTAACGATTAAGGGGAACTAATATTTCTTTGTTTATTGTGCTTGAGTATTCTTTAAGCATTTACATCGAGCTGAATTTGAGAAACTTTATTAAAAAAAATATACACGGATCAGGCATAACATTATGACGACCTTCCTAATATTGTGTAGGTCTCCCTTGTGCCTCCAAAACAGTTGTGACTCATCAGAGAATGGACATGGGCCTTCTGAGGGTGTCCTGTGGTGTCTGGCAGCATAATATTGTTAGTTGGGGCCTTTGGGTCCTATGGGTTGAGGGGAGGGGCCTCTGTAAATCATCCCACAGATACTTGATGAGTTTGGGATCTAAGCCAGGTCAACACCTTGTGCTGTTCTTCATGTTTTTTTGAGTGGTTCCTAAACAGTTTTTGTGTTTTGCATCCTGCTGGGGATGGCTGCTGCCATCAATGAGTGTCATTGCTATGAGGTGGGGGTGCCTGGTCTGGCCTAGGTGGGTGGTACGTGTCTAAGTAACATCCACATGAATGCCAGGTCCAAATGTTTCCCAGCAGAACATTGACTTGTCACAAGATGGTCAACGTTATTTACTTCTCCTGTCAGTGGTCATAATGTTGTGCCCGGTGTACCTCCTAATATGTAGAAGAGCTAATTTACTATTAAAGATTTACTACTGTAAATAACGTGTTAAGCCATATTTGCTGCCGTGGCAGTTTGAAATCACGTCTTCTTCTGCATTAGTGAATAGATTTAGAAGGAAACGTAATGCTGTCTAGGTTACACTTTTATAGCATTGTGAAGCAGGCAGTAACTTACTGTATGAGGCAAATTAGCAGAGTGCACTGTAAATGTATTTTGTAGGAGACAAACTTTTCCATGAGCACTCTCCTTTGCTTTGAGTAAAATCTTAATTGACACATTAAAAGTCCCGTACCTGAGGAAAGCATCTCAGCGCCTTTTCATTCTTAAGTAATTGACCTACTTTGTCCGTGCAACACATCTGGCTCCCAGAGCAGCCGAGTCAGGCCCGCAGTCTCTATAAAGTGAAACACCATCCATAAAATCTCCATTAGAGCAGGGCTGCCTGGAGGTCGCCGCGAGGAGAATCGGGGGGTCACCGCTCCACTGTAATGCCTTCACACATGGGGTTAGAGGTGAGCGCTGTTGACATTCCTCCCATGACTGTCTGATATCAGCGTGATTGATCAGCCGGAGAGAGGCTCTGGGAGGTACACACCCACCCAGCTTCTGAACTTAAACATTTACGTTTGGTGCTGAGTCTTTCAATCCGTCTGCCTTTCTCTCCTCTCCTCTGCCCTGCGCGTCGTGCTCTCCCTCCGCCACCTAAACGTCTGGTAGATCTCCAGCGAGGCTTTAGTGTCACACAGGGATTGACCTTGGAGAAACAGCACCGGAGAGTGTTTATCTGGCTTTCCTCTTACCTAAACCAGATAAAAGAAGAGAGTCGTGATTGATCGCCCACTCGTCGCCTTCATAGGTTTTCTGTTAGCGGCTCCATGTGAGCTACAGTAGAGGGTTGTGAGTTATCGCCTTGTCAAATTCCACACCTTGTGAGTGCCGCCGGCCCGAGGTGAAGGCTTATACCTGTGCACAAGTATATGAGTGGTGAATTTCTTCTTCTTTTGATACATTTTATGGCTTGTGCTGCCGCTTTGGACACGAAAAGATGGAAGTATTTTGCAGGGGTCATCATGTAATGTATTTCAACCTCCAGCCCCAATAAAACACACGGTAATAGGCACTTGGTGACAAACTGTAAATGCAGATAAGGATCGTCCAAAAAAACAGAGCTCTTGGCAAATACCTGCCATCAGCTCGGGGTGAGACCTTGTGTACTTGACGTGTCTTTACTGTCAGACTGAGTGTGGGCCGCCACTTTCTCCCGGAACCGTTTGAGAAAAAAATAAATAAAAAAATCCTCAGTATTTACAGAGGCAAAATGAGGATTCAATTATGAGCTTTACAGACACTTGTGATTTAC
Organism: Chelon labrosus; assembly: GCF_963514085.1. Lineage (NCBI taxonomy): Eukaryota > Metazoa > Chordata > Actinopteri > Mugiliformes > Mugilidae > Chelon > Chelon labrosus. The sequence continues at coordinate 14,466,697 of NC_140347.1, read as the reverse complement.
AGTAAGGAGACAATTGAACAAAGCACACCCAGCTTTCCCGTAGGCCAGTCGGTCATTAAAGCTCACTCACAGTCCAGCTTATCTCCCCTAATCAAACACACCAGCCCCACAAAATCACATGTAATTGGAGGTTCTTTATTTTTCCCAACTCCTTTCAGCCCGGGCTCTGTGAAGATAACCTTCCCCGCTGCCGCTGTCTCTGGTGTCTTTGAGTAAACAAACAAACAAACAAAGTTGGAAACAGGCAATCGGCAGCAGGGAGGGCTGGTCAGGGTTCAGTCGCCGGGGCAACGGGATCCGGGCCTGTTAGTTTTTCCCCCTGGGAGGTGTGTGTGTGTGTTGAGGGGGGGGGGGGGTGACTTGTTGTTTATTACTATAATTTGTCTGAGTGGCTCTGGAGAGATTTCAGGGCTCTTTGAAGCAGGGCTGGATGAAGCCTGGAGCGTGGCATGCGGTGCCCGGGATGTGGGCCCAATTTCCAGTTCTTCTAACCCCTGCCTCCACCCAGCCTACACCCTTTCTCTAATCTTCCTTCCCAATCCTTTATCCTGAGCCGCATCATCCTGGATCCTCCTGAACCTTAAGGGCCACACAACTGGAGACAATCTCTCAGAAGTTAATCTATCATGCATGCTCTAATAGGGTCTCGCAGTGTCCCGTTAAAGTACCACCCCACACACAAAGTAGAAGAGGAAGAGGATAAATGCAGGGACTTTGTTGGTTTTAAAGAAATATTGAAATGACAAATCAAATCTTTGATTGTTGACAAATATGTTTGTGTACCATTTGGTCTAAGAACTTCAAGAAACGTCCCACAATGGTATTCTAGGAGGTGTGAAGTGTTGGTTCGGAATGACCCCCCCTGCGACCCTTCACAAGCGGTTACAGAAGATGAATGAATGAATAATTTCTTAGTTGAAATATCTGTAATTTTAATATCGCTTTAATTCCATTAAATTTGTGGTGGGAGCTCTATTTCTGTGGGCCCGTTCACACCTTGCATTAAGATCCGATCTGGGCAATTTCGATCACGTAAAAGACAGGTGTGAACACCCCAAGACAAATTGAGATTGCATTTGAAAGACGCTATCTCTGACCACATTTGGAGGCGGCGTGGGTCACATGTGTCCGCATTCCTTTGATAGCGCGAACGCAATGGGTCCTGAGTTGCATTCAAGACCGTCAAAGCTTTGCTGCTGTTAACTATAGGTGGTCATTAATGCAGCTCAGGACGCACTGTGTTCACACCACCAAAGGCATGCAGACACATCCAGATCACCTCCAAATGTGATCAAAGATTGAACCTCTCAAATGCAATCTCAGTTAATCTTAGGGGTGTTCACACCTGTCTTTTACATGATTGGATCATCCAGATCAGATCTTAATGCAAGGTGTGAACGGGCCCATAGAAATAGAGCTCCTGCCACAAATTTAATGGAATTAAAGCGATATTAAAACTACAGATATTTCAACTATTAAATTATTCATTCATTTATCTTCTGTAACCACTTGTCCTGTAAAGGATCGCAGGGGGATCATTCCGAACTAAGACTTCACACCCCCTAGAATACCATTATGGGATGTTTCTTGACTTGAAGTTCTTAGACCAAATGGTTCTTAGACTGGCTGCTTATTATATTTAACACTCAAGATGTTCTTTAACAGGATGACGAGGCCCCGTTCAGACCTTGCATTAACACCCATCCTGGGGAATCCGATTGCAAGTGATCAGCTTAAATTTCAGGTTGAAACACACCCAGGACGCATTGCGGACCCATTTGAGTGAACCAATCAAATCAATGACAACATTTGGAGATGGTCTGGGTCACATTTGATAACATTCCTTTGGTAGCGTGAACACACAATGCGTCCGCGGACACAATAAAGATTGCCTGAAGCATGATAAGTGATGCCTGTCCATTATTGTTGATGTGATCGTGATAAGGTTACAGCATGCCATCACATTGGTTCAGGAGATACACATCTACCTGTTGTAGCTGTCCACTGCACCTCGGTGGCGGGGTCAAAAGTACGTGGATGGACTGGAAAAGTTGGCTTCTTTTGTCTGTTTTTGTGCTTTTGTTGGTCTTTAAACTTTACCCCCGCTACAGAAAAGACTGGACAAGCAACTTCTGACACTGGACTTGAGTGTAGCTCTCTCTTGTTCGTGTTTCTTTATGTTTGTGTTTTTTCCCCCCGTCACACTGGTTTGAGGCAACCGTTCAAACAGCCGGCCGTTGACCTGCGCATACAATCATCACCCAGGGGCGCATTGCGGTTAGCTTGCTTGAGGACGGTACGCAAGCGTGGCTCTATAGCCTCCACATTGGTACGCAAACAAACACCAGCATTCAAGCGTAAATCAGCCTTAATGCCAGCCACCACCTGTCAGTGAAACAACCAATCCAGAGGTTTGAAGGTTAGATATCCGACATCACCTTTAGAATCTAAAATATGCAGCTGCTGTAGCCTTACACACAAGAAAATAGTTTAAAAGACAAGCTACCTTGAGTGTTAGTGCAGCCGGTGTGTGTGTGTGTTGCTGTTGCCTGTCCACATATGTCAGTGTGTCTGTGTTTATATTGTATTCCTACATAGGAAGTCCTCTTGCTCAGCCCTCATGTGCATGGCCGTCTGTCTGCTATGTCCTGCAGAGGGAGGGAGGGGGGTCACTTATTCCCAGAGCAGGTTTAATTGGTGTCAAGCAGGCCTCGGAGAAAAGCCATCAGAGACTTGGGACGCTCAGCGAGACAGGAAACCTTTTATTAGGGGACTTCCTCCAACTGCATGGCTCTCCGTGTCCCTGTCTGTCCTATTGTCTCTCCCCATATCCCTCCCTCTTAAAATCTCTCATCACCGCTCAGTTTCCATCTGCTCCCTTCCTCTCCCCCTCACTGTCCGTTGGTTTCAAACATTTACTATTTATCACTCGCACTCCCACCCTCAGTGCTCGCCCTCTGGTGCTGTTTGTGTGTCTGATGTCTGCCCTTGAGCGGCTAAGGGAGTTTGTCTCTGGGGGAATCCGGTGACCACAGAGGCACACCAAGACAGCCGGCCTAATGATCACCGCACTTCCTGACGGCCTACAGATACACACAGAACCAATCCCACCTCTTATACACCGATTATAACCATCTGACTTCATGTAAAAAAAAACAAAAGAAAAGAAAAACAGAACAAGCAATATAATTATTTTTGAATACTCTCCTTCTGCTTTAGACAATGCATTTTGTGCATTAGACGTCACTGAAGGACGTGGTGCAAAAAGCAGACGGTTTGCTAGGGTCTGGCAGTCTGTGACCCCCACGGTTGGCGGTGTGTCCTGCACCGTTGCCACTGGTTGGACCTCTGATGGCGGCTATTCAGCCAGTTTAGCATGCTGAATCAGTGGCAGAGCGTGTTGGCTGTTCAGTTTAGCGAGCCAGTGCCCAAGAGGGGAATCGGATGTGATGGAATAAACAAAGGATGAAATCAAGAGGGCACACTCAAGCAGTTCCTTTTCCTTTTTTTAATCTTTTAATCACATTTTCACAGTGACATGGTACATATTTGTAGCTCTTCCTTGTCTATGAAGGTTCTCAGTCATCCAGGCCATAGCATATCCAAAAAACTAAGCTGAAACCCAAGAGTGTTCATGCATTTTTGTTTATTCTTGTAACCATAGGACTTGTGAAGCATCATCAGTCGTTGCCCAAGTACAATTCCAAGAACACTTTCAGTTCAAAGTATGCATCTGGTCAAGTACAATCCACATATCCGGTCGCATACTTGGCCGGCTCATTTTATTGATGATACACTGGGAGGTAACTTGTGTGATCTTGGTACAGCCGGGTATCCCTGAATGCATTTTGCTTCACCAAGTATCCTGCTGTTTCAGTTTCAGAAAGACCGTCCTGCATCCTTCCCGTACGTCAGAATCGAACTTGTCAAGAGTTTTTTGGATAGCTCTTCCTGTTTCCTCTTAAAAATGACAAACACAGACTACTGTCAGCTGCTGTATCAGAAAGTTATTTCCTTTCACACACACGCAGACAAAGAACACAAATGCCAGCTGGTCACTGCAGCCTTTGAGATTCCCTCAAGTGAAACATTTTGTGGTTTGTACACGGGGTGACGTGAGGCAGTGGTTGTTTGATGTCAGTTTGAATACTGAATAAGACCTGTGTGTACACAACTCCAGCAGTTGAGGTGAGAGGCTCGCCGCACGTCACTTATCATTTTATCACCGTGCTGTCTGATAAAAAAAACACCTCTGGGTACAATAGGATCAGAGAGAGACAAATCCATTCGTTAGAAAACAAACTGTTCCTCAGGTGCGAACGTAGCTGCAGTGCTGTGATGCAACAAAGTGGCAGTTGCGTGGTTAATCATGCAATCTTGTCCTCTTGAACATATTTGCATAAAGGCAGCTGGCAGAAAGTTACTCAGAATTTATTCTGGCTAACTTTCAGAAGTAGATAAGGCAGATAAATTCAACGGTCACTGTTTGTTTGTTTGTTTCTTTTGTGAAAAGGCTTAAACTGAGCTTAAAGTTAAGTCATTACCCATGCGTAAAACTCAAAAAACGCTTCAATTTCTGTACAGCGCGCACACACATTTGCATACATGTACACAAACCCACGCACGTACATAAAGATAAAAGAGCAGCTGCATTTCCCTAGCACCACTTGCCGTGTTTTGTCAGCAAGTTGATCGGTAACTGTAACTGTAACTGCAATTACTGTTGCACAAGAGGGGCCAGCCAGACAAAGAAAACACATAACTGCAGTGTAGACACCTTCTCTTCCTGCACATGTACTTACCCACGCTGACTGACGTTCAGGTGTATGCAGGCACACCTGCCCCTTTCAGGTAACTGAAGATATGATAAAGAAAAAAAAAACATCACTCACAGATTACCTGCCTGTCTAGGAAAGTTCATGGAAGAGCTCTTCCCACAGCCTTAATTTTACCTTTGAATATCAAGGAATTGATTGCTGGGTTGTGATTGTGGTGCCAATCAAATGCCTCTCTCTTGGTAGGCGTTTTTTTTTTTGTTTTTTTTTAAGCGGCCCCGTGCCAAATGTGTTATAGGGAAGGGAGGCCTCGGCGAAATGTTACCCTGAGGAGTGCACCAATCACAATAAATAAGAGAACATACCATTCAGAGCTGGGTCAGGTACGTCACAGTAAACCCGTGAGGTGGAAAAGGCATCTTTGTAACAGGAACCAGGAAGCGGGGGACAAGTACGAACTCATCCCGACGGGCTAAGCTACAACGGTGGACGCCTAACTGCCATTGTTACGAAAGCCTGCACAAAGTTCGTTTCTCATTTCATGACAAGACAGGCTTGCGCACTATCTGGATGATCTCTGTGTACCTGCGGGAGAGGAGCTGTCTCTAAAAACAACCCTGCAAGTTTTTTGGCCTTCCTTCCGTAACAACTATTCAACTGTGGGTGATGAAGAAAAAAAAAAAGAGAAAGCAACCCACCGTTTATCTTACATCAAGACGCAGCAATCAGCCGTCCTGTCAATCTGTCTTTCTCTCACCCTCCTTTGCTGCCTTTGTTCCCTTTCTCTGCTGTTTTTTTTTTTGGCCAAACTCTTCTTTTCTTTCAGCCTCTCCTCCTCCTCTCCACCTCTCCTTTACTCCATCTGAACCCCCCCCCCCCCCCCCCCACACACACACACTCCCCCTTTTCTCTTTCTCTCTCTCTTTCATTTCATTTATTTCTGAATGCGACCCTTTTCTCTAAGTCCCCTTTTTTTTCTTTTTGCCCCCCCTCCCCTCCCTCCAACCACTTCTTCTCCACCCCTCTCTTGTTCGATCCCTGACTCAACTTTCACATTCCTGCAGCATTCCTGTAGGATTAGCCTTTAGCATTCTCAGGCTATGCAGAGGCCACGGCCCCCCCACTGTGACGGTGGCAGGCACTAACGGACAACAGAGAAAAGTGTGTGTGTGTGCGTGCGTGCGTGTTATCCTCTCGCTTTCTTTCATCACCACCACCACCCCTCCTTCCTCCCCGCCCGCTGCCCCATTTCCATCGCGTTCGGTCTCCACCGCAGCCAAGAAACTTCCGTCAACGTCCTCAGAGTAACTGTGCCAGCAGTTGCACACAGACGAACACAAACTGCGGCCGCCACCGTATTATAATCTACGATTCTTCGCACAGACGATTGCGGTTTCGATGAAACGTTGAGAGTCCCTCGTCTGAGCGCCTCGTCTGAAATTCAAAAGATGCAAATGCAGCTTATTGGACGGAAATGACTGATAAAAGTCCACCTGCACAGAAGCACGGACAATTTTGCAGACGACTGGCATATCGGCTTGCAAAGCCATCTAAATGAATGAACTCTGCAAAATTACAAGGGTTGCCGTTTTTTCACTTGTTAAGGGACTGCTACGGATACGGTACGTGACACAACAAGCATGCAGCAAGCAGCGTGGAGCAGCAATCTTGGAAATCATTCTGATATCAGTGCTTGCAGGTAGCATAAAGGGTGGAAATGTTTAAATATGAACAGATCTCATGGGAAATTCAGATGAAACGGCAGCAGACGCATCTTTAAATGGAGCAAAGAAGTAAACTGCAGCTGTGAATTGCAGCTTTTTAACTTTATATTGTATCAGGTCTTAAAAATCTTCACTACATCTTCCAGAAAAACACTTTGACTTACCCTATCATTAAAATCAGTCTAACTTGCTGCGCGTGCAAGTAGCTGATAAAAAACATTTTAAATCCTCTCACTTCAGCAGCCGAATTCTCACAGGGTCTAATTAAATAACAATACAAGCCGCACTGCTGCGAAGACAAAGTGAACTGCTAGAGCATCTTTTCACTCTCTCTGTCTCTCTCTCTGATGGAGTGCGCAGCGAACTGAAGCTGCCAGCAGCACCATCAGCGCAGCACACAGATTAATGTTTATTTCACTCAAGCTAATGATCCAAAGCACCACAGGTGGGATCCTGTATTGACCCATCCCAATTACTGTCAAACAGAGCTAAAGGAAGTGAATTGATGCCCGGGATAAAAACACATATATAGCCCATCTATCTCTAGGTCTCCTTTTGCCTTCTTGCTTCTTTTTTTTTTTAATCCCAGCCTTCAAGTTAAAAGTAAAGCACTATGAGGTCATCGCGGCTCTTTCCTGTTTGTTCTTGTGTTTCTATAAGGGGGCTTTGTGTCGAGTCAGTGTTACAAGCCAAACTAGTAGCACTGGCCTACCACATGTGGAAACACTCACATCACCTCCCAGGATAAAAAACTTGGCAGGGGCAGACGGGGAGGAGGGGGCGAGGGTGAGAAAACTAGAGAGTGAGTGTGTGTGTGTGTGTGTGTGTGGGTGAGGGAGGGAGGGAGCCGGCGAGAAACGGAGAGAGGCCATTTTTTTTTTTTTTGCCCATAAGTATCACCTTACTGCAGCCAAAATAAAAGCGCGATCAGAGCCAAAGACGCACCTCAAAAACCTCTCAGCTGTTTCCCCCTTCACCGCTGCCAACATGACTCATTTTTATCCTCACCTCCCCTCCCTTCATTTCCTCTCCCCCTTTTTGTCATACTCGCAGGCTCACTTGGATGCCTCTCCAAGAATTTTTACACATAATTCAACACCGGATGCTCTTATGGATCCTTCCTACTTTTCAAAAATGCTTTGTTTCTTTTAAGTGTTTACAGTATTTAGCTCTTTGGGCCCTTGGCTCGGCTCTTTCTGCACTCTGTACCTCAACCCTTTTTCACTCTCTCCGCTGCCAATTTCTCTCCTTATCCATCCCTATATCTAAATCCCTCTCTCCCGGCTCATATTGCAGCTCTTTCTGTAAATGTACAGTACGGTATTCTGTTCCTCCACATCAAGCTGATTGCTTTCTGTCAGGCTGTACCGCTGCAGAGGCCCCCAAGGGGACCCGGTCCCTCACATCTAAACATCTGTCCATCCCATTACTGTAGCTGCTGCTGAACCTGAGCCCCTTTTACTCATGCTGACAGCAACACTGGCGAGAACGGGAATCATATCCAAGGGAATGCGGCGGTTCCCGGGTGTCTCCTCAAAGCTCCTGATTATGTGAGCCAGCTGGTTGAGAGACATGAGGAGTCGCCAGGCGGCGTTCCACAGGGCATCCGATAGGGTCCCGGATGTTTTCAAAGTATGGGTATGGTTAGGAGCATGTATGGGGGATCAGCGCGAGGAGGGGAATGCCTGCCCTGCGCCGGGCATCAGTCGGCTGGGTCGTTTGGCTGGAATGTGACTCAGGAAACCCATAATGGGGCTCACTGTATGTGCTGTCTGCGCGACTGTTGTCTTTTAGCACCGTGAGGCACAGAGGAAACGGATATGGCCGTAGGTGGTGGTAGCGAAGAGGACGGTGATGATGATGATGATGATTATGATGATTATGATGATGATGAGAAATAAGAAAAAAAAAAAAACAGATTAAAGTGGAAAGCTACACACTTACACAGCTAATTCAAGAATTATCGCGTATTCCAGAGATGAGACTTGCAGATGTTTTCTTGCGTTGTCAGCTCCTGCGATGTAATATCTGCTCATAAACATTTTCTGTGAATATGTTTAGGTGCTCACACACCTGAACTGCTTTAATAGTTGGATAATAGATGGACAGTTTTAGAAAAGAAGCAAAGGAGAGTCAACTTTTTTTTACCACTGCTAATAGCTACCATCAGCGCTAATAGCTGCTAGCGTAGCCTTAAACTGAGATGAAAAGTAAGCTATAGAGGAGCAAGAATCCAACTTATGTCTTTTAAATGTTTAATGGTGCAAGTTCCCCCTGGAGCACCTTTCCCATATAGGCTGTGGGACATTTAAACCAAGACAGAACACGACTGCGTTGTTAGCTTGTTAGCCTAACGTGATTTTGGTTGAACATGAGCAGGACTCAGCGCGCAAAAACCCCTGTCACTAACGTCAAACTGCTTCCCACCATCCTCCCCCAACAAGAGTCTTTATCTTGTATGTAAATGTAACATATCCTGCATTAGAAACATTTTGCAAGGGAAAATAAGGACAGGCAAACAAATGACTTGCATATTAGATTTTGCATAAACAGAATTTCGGGGACAAAGTCAAGAGATGAAAGCTGGAAAAGAAGAGAGTCACAGAGAGAAAAATAAAAGTAAAGACCATCTTTACTGCAAAGGCGTGAAAATACAGCTAAACCGCATTTTTTTTTTTTTAAGTGTCAGTGATGGAGGAGGGACGGCTTCTGCTCTGCAGGGCTAGTCAATAGCAATTCCAGGGCGGCGCTGGAATTCGAATGAACTGGGAAGAGAGACAAGCCTGCGGATGGATGAAACCACATCCATCACGACTGGCCGCAGTTACCAACCCAGAACCTTTTCCTGAATAATCACTCAGGGCAGGATTTGTTTCGGCTATGTCTGTATACCTCACGGTGACGTGTTTGACAAATTTTAGTTTTCCAGCTTTTGTCCGCATCGCGGCGAGCGGCTAATGAGAGGTGGGCGCTGATCCTCGGCCGTTTGTTCTTTCGGATGGACTAAACAGATTTTTTTTTTTTTACCTCCTGTGTGGCCACATCAGATAAGAGCTACAGGTAAACACAAACACTCCCGAGAGGAGGAGGGAAAACAAAGCTCTGATGATAAATGATGCACACACGCTTGGGCACACACACTGTCTCCCAGTCCAAATGCAAATAGAAAGACCTGCTCTGAAGCTGGAATGCTCGTGAACACACACACACACACATGCACGCACACAACGGCAGGGCTGACCTATCACCTTTGATTGTGGCACATTGAGTAATGAGAGGTCATTTGCTTGAGCTAAATATGTTTAGGTTCTAGAGGGGTTATGACCAGAGGCATAACCACACACACACACACACACACACAGATGCTTTCTTGTACGTGCACAAAAATAGACGTATCATCACGCAAAAGCGGCTCCTATTAATACATAAACACTAGCGGGGGCGTGCGCACATGCACACACAACTGTACAGTCGCTCCTCCACATACGAGCACGGGGCCCCTCCGCGGACACAGCGCACTTGTCTTGTGTAAGTGAGATGTCTTCTGTTTCAACAATGTGCGTAGTGTGCGCCGCTCGCTTTTTTCTTCCCCTGGCGCAGTTACCCAATCCCCTGACACGCATTCTGCACGGATGACGGCGAGTTCTTCTCATGACGCCGCCGGAGCCACCCGTTTAGTTCCGCCTCGGTTCTGTACACGCACAGTTCACGGGGTCAGAGGGCCGAGGGGAGCCTGCCAGGGTGGGGCTTTGTGTGTGTGTGTGTGTGTGTGTGTGTGTGTGTGTGAGCGGTTATGAAAAACTCATAGCGAAGGGTCTCCAATGAGCGGCTTTGATCTGCTCGGCCCCGTCCTTGTCCCGAGATGCGATGTCTGTTAAAATGGGTTGGCGGGACAGTGGCGTGCAGTGTGGACTAAGAGAAATACAGCTGACCCTGATCTCCGAAGGACAGAACACATGAATTTAAACCCCGGCTGAAAGAAAAAAAACCTCGTGTTGACCTTGCTGGAAATCAGCAGATAGAGTGGTATTGTGTGTCTCGGTGTATGCGTATGAGTGTTTGCATTTGTGTGTGCTTGCCTGTGGCGATTCCCTCACCTCCGCTGACCCCCACCTCCCCCCCTCAAAAAAAAAAAAGGGCTCAAAGGACACAGAGGTGACGCTCTCTGACCTCTGACAGAATCCAAGCCAAATTAGAAAACTCCACTCATTTATTATTGCAGGTCAGGACGTTTCCACGGATAACACGTGACCCAAAATCAACCAGACCTGCCTGTTTACATGTCGCCGGCGATCATTCCTAATTTATTTGCTCACGGTTTGCCCTGTTAGTTTGCTCTGCAGCGGGTTTTGTCAGAGAGGAAGCGCTCATCCCTATAAAAGAATGAGTCAGCGGAGTGAGCCGGCCGATTAAGGCACATCCAGTTCACACGGGGTGACCCGTTCGGTTAGACGCGCCGTGTACTTTCAAGGTCTTTGAAGCCTGACATCATGGGATGGGATGGGAGAGTCGAGCGAGAACTTTGAATCGAAACCAAATGAAATCTCAGCCATTCGTCCGTAATTGGTGGCTTTTTTTTTTTTTTTTTTTGCGCAAGCTCCTGCCTGCAGCTGCTGAGCCAGCAACACCCCAAGAGCCTCTCCCCAGCTGATTCCCAGAGCAAACAAGTTGCGCGCCTGTGAGACTTTCAATTAAGACACACTGAGCTGGTTATACTGAGCCTGAGGTCTGGCATGCAGCTTTCATACTCACTCACTTTTTATGATGCTCTCAAATCTATAAAATCACTTATTATATAAACATAGTGCCGAAGCCATAAAACATGGGCTTGTTTTTGGCTTATTAAGATACACTGGGGTGTGTGTGCATGTGTAGAGAGGTGTGTTAGGGAGAATAATTGAAGGAGAAGAGGAGGGAAAAAAAAAAGATTACGCGAGTGTGTGGAAATAAATAATTGCCTCTGTTTATCTCCTTTTTAACCCAGTTCACGTGGGTGTGATTTCTTTTTTTTTGCAAGTGAACGCACGCTTGTGCCGTCAGGAGCGGGACTTGTGTGCGCACTGGGATTTTGGCACGGTCTCTCGGAGGCTGGCAAGCCCTGGATGAAACTGGCACAAGGTCGTGTTGTGACGATGCGCGTTGCGTAAAAAACATAGAGACACTGCCGGAGCCACAACACACTGAAAGAGGGTGCAGCAGCAAGAGGGAGTGAGAAACGCACAAAAGATGCTTTCACACAGTCGGGCTTTTGGGTTTTGCTGTCGACTGCTGGACCGACGCAGCTGCTGATGGATGCAAGATTACCACGTCTTAAGTCTCGTGCTTCCAAAACTGGATAAAAGGAAGCTTTACATGTCGACTGGCTCTATTTATTTTGTACACGGTAGCTGGGAAGAAAACTTTCCTCTTCTAAATCATGTAAATACACTGATCAGCCACAACATTAAAACCACTGACAGTAGAAGTGAATATCATTGACCATCTTGTGACAAACTTGAAACTTTCTGGACTTTGCATTCATGTTGATGTTACTTAGACATGTAGCACCCACCTAGACCAGACCAGACCAGGCACCCCCACCCCATAGCAATGACACTTCTTGATGGCAGCAGCCATCCCCAGCAGGATGCAGCCTGACACAGGAACACACACAAAATCGATTTAGGAGCAACTCAAAAAAACATGAAGAACAGCACAAGGTGTTGACCTGGCCTCCAAATTCACTGGATCCCAAACTGATCAAGTATCTGTGGGATGATCCACAGAGACCCCTCCCCTCAATACACAGGACCCAAAGGTCCCCCCACTGACACCATCCAGAAGGCCCATGTCCATTCTCTGTTGACTCAGAACTGTTGGAGGCACAAGGGAGACCTACACAATATTAGGATTAGATCACAACGTTACGCCTCATTGGTGTATGTTGTGTAGAATGAAACTTAACATGACAACAAAGGCTTGCAGCAGTTTGTGTAATAGTCACACAATGTAATCAAATGATTCATGAGCATGGACACAAGCATCTTTTACAGGCGTGATGAAATAGCCACAGCATTTCATTAGTTGATTTGTGTAAAAGGATGTGATTCACCTTTTTGTTTTGTGATCTGGCCATAACTTGTTCACGTGAAGGTGCAGAGCCAGAGCAAAAGCACTTTTGGGGGAAAGGTCAAACTTGTGGTGTAGACACTAAGAGATACTGCCACTTAGAAATTCATTATTTCCAAAGGAAATTTGTGCTCAAGGACACAAAACAGTTTAATTCAATTCATGACTATTTCGCCCCCCCCCCCCCCCCCCCCCCGAGACCGAGGTGGACTAGATGGGAGACTAATGACGGGTCTCACACACCTAAACAATAATGGATAGTTTGGGGAATCTTTCGAGCTCCCTCCTACACATCCTGCCCCCCATAGGCCCGCATATGCTCCGCGGGACCTCCACTTCCTTCCAGGGTTACAGCCCAGGCCTTGGCCTTTCACCAGATGGCTCCTGTCCGGTCACCAGCCTTCCACATCCCACCCTGTCTGGGACACCTATACCTCACTACGCGCCTTTTCCACGCTTTGTGAGACGCTCTAATCACCGGATCCGACTACCTGGTTTATGGTCACTCTGCAGCTTTTGAATAGACACCTCAGCACGCTTCCACAGCGACGATGCCACGCCCTGGAAGCGTGTTGTGTGGGAAATAACAAAACATGAATGATTTTAAGTCATTCTTGGCTCGGGCTTGGGATGTTTCCATTACATTTCCAGCAGCTCTGTCTTCCTGTCTCTGTGTTATCACCTCCTCTCACTTCCACTCTTCTCTCAAGCCCACTGACTCTATATGTGTGTTTGTATAATATTGCACACAGCAAGGCGATGACCGTGTACATATCTGAACCTGGTTTCATCTTCTTGAGTTTTCTGCATAATCACTGGTTCAAGCCTATTTCTTCTTTGTCTTCTTAATCCATTTCAGCTATTGTTTGCCCCCCCCCCTCCCCCTTCTCTCTCTCTCTCTCTCTCTCTCCCTCTGTGTCACTAAAAGGGAAAAAGCATGGCGGATGTATAACGGGGGACTCCTGGTCCAGACACCTCGGTAACAATCAGAGAGTCTCCGCTCCGTTTCCTGTTTGACTTTTTATTGGCTATGCAGTCATTGCCGCGGCGACACAGGCAGGAAGCGCTGCAGCACTGCATGATGGACAAATGGACCGGAAGATTAAAAACACGAGAAGAGAATGTGCGGATACACACCCGAGTCTATTTCAGGATTTGAAAATACACACAAACACCAGCGCAAGTATGCATGTACACACACACACACACTAAGGATGCTTTGCTTCCTGACATTTGCCACCAGTGAGTCAGAGCTTTTTACTCTTGCTTTGTATCTGTTTTGAATACCTTTCCCTTCCTTTAAGATGTCAAACAGCGTCAAGCCTGTTTTCTTTTAAGGGAGGACATGGGACATTTGAATGCATGTAGCACATTCTTTTGCATAAAATGAAAGTTTCTTAAGGAATACAATGCATCCATCCCTATACATATATATACAGCATATAGGGTTCTGGACACTAAAGTAGATATGCTCAGAGTGTGTCTTACCTACATCTATACATTAGCAACTGTTATGCTTTCGTTTTAGCAATTTAGCAATCATACTATTTTGCAGTTTTCTGCATTTGACACCATTGACAAATATTACATTCATGTTTTAAAATGCTAGAAGCCCAAGTACGCAGATTATGCTCAAACGCTTTTAAGAAAATGTTTCTATAATGATCATCCTTCCTAATATTGTGTAGGTCTCCCTTGTGCCTCCAAAACAGTTCTGTCTCATCAGAGAACGGACATCTTGGCCTTCTGAGGGTGTCCTGTTATTAGTGGGGGCCTTTGGGTCCTATGTGTTGAGGGGAGGAGCCTCTGTGGATCATCCCACAGATACTTGATCAGCTTGGGATCTAGTGAATTTGGAAGCCAGGTAAACACCTTGTGCTGTTCTTCATGCTTTTTTTAGTTGCTCTTAAAGCGTTTTTGTGTGTGTGCCTAGTCTGGTCTAGGTGGGTGGTACATGTCTAAGTAACATCCACATCAATGCCAGGTCCAAAAGTTTCCCAGCAGAACATTGTATTGTCACAAGATGGTCAATGTTATTTACTTCTCTTGTCAGTGGTTTTAATGTTGTGGCGTGTATGGAAATTCTTTTGGGACTGTGTGAGATTTTTTCTTCTTTTTTTTTTTGCTTAGAGAGTGCTGCATTCTCTCTCCTACAATTTTAATTATTTACAGTTTAATGTTTGGCTTAAAACCTGCAGGTTCCACGTCCTTGACTGCAGCCCTGCATCGCTGGTTACTGTTCTTAATAGGTGCGCCTAGTCCGCCGCTCCCACACCCGCTTCCCATGTCCTAGTCGAGTTCCCAGTGGAGTTCCAAGTAATCAGCCCTCCTTTGATGGGGAAGCAGTGCAGGGAGAGGCACAAGGGATTACCACTGAAACAGCCGGAGCTTTGGTTGCAGCCTCTGTGTTTTCTAAGCCGGAACAACGGCAATCTGGGAATTTTCCACTGAATCATAGAAACTGGGAATGAAGGGAATGTGGCTTGCACATGTAATCAAAGAAAGAAAAAATATGCACGGTACATACTGTACTTATGTGTGCTTTTATGTGCAAATGAAAGCCTCCATGGCATAACCTCACTCCCAATGTGGTCTAACACACACATATATATATTTAAATACAGTATATGAACGTGTTTTAATTAATTTCACTTTTTCACAGTCGTTTTAGTTAAAGAAAGAGAAGACGTGCAGGCAGTGCTGGATGTTTGATCAAACAGCTACAGATTTATGTTTCTGCATCTGCAGCACGCTGTAGGTATGCTGTAGCTGTAAACCTTATGTCACAGCATGAAACGCATTCCCCAGAAATACAACTATCCGTTGTGTGACTGATCCAAAAGGCATTTCGTCGGCCACATCCCTCGAGGGCTGGGAGACCACAAAAAAAAAAAACCTTCCTTCTGCCTCCTCCGCACCATCGCCTCTGAAGTCTTCTCGCCTTTTGCGTTGCGGTGATTTCTGGAAAAGTAATTGCTGTTCGTCATTTATTAAAATCAACTCAGTTCCAGTCGCCATTGATTTATGCACGGAGAGACTCAGCACACCTGCAGAATGACGCTGATACAAAAGCACACAAATATAAACGCTTGTAACGTCGCAGGCCGATGCGTAAACCCAATGGAGGAGCATGAACCAAGCTGAAGGCCTCGGAGCACTTTTGCGATTTTGTGACATGTTTCTCCGCAATATCGGTTCCAAGCGCGCCCAGGTGTTTTTCAGGGATGCTCAGAAGGATCTATCTTGGAGAGAGTACTTTATCTCCCCTGAAAATGTCCCTAAAGGAAATCCGACAGGTGCTGTTCCTGCGGTCGATGAGCAGAGCGGCCGTAAATCTCACGAGTTCCTTTCAATTGTACACACAAAGTTCAAGAATTGTTAAATCTTGATGCAACAGAAGTAAATCAGCTGGTTTCTCCCATTTACCGGACTCGTTATCTTGAACACACTGTAAACACAAACATCACCCACATTCCTGCCTCTCGTTTTATCCCTTTTTATTCTCATTTTATTATCTTCCCGTCAATTCCCACCGAAGCTCCTATTAACGAACATCCCCAACAGGGATGAGTTATAATAGACCACTTTATTGCGTATTCATTTTAAGCTCGTTTAATTCCCCAGAAGAGTTCATCTCTCATATTGCTGCGTTGGTGCGAGCTGGGTATTCCATTACATCATGACCTTCTTTCGGGGCCTCATTAGCCCGCTTGTTATCTCATTAGCAAGTTGAGTGGACCTCGTTAGCACCTGCAATCTCCTGCAGGACGGTGCCGGCTAACAGCGCGCTTGTTTGTTAATGAGATGGATTTTTTAGGCGCACGAAACGATCCAGTTTTTCTGCTTCGGTCGGATTTCTACTCTCAGGGAGAGCCAGTCTTTAAAGGGCTGGGCTGGAAAATAATTTTATCACCACGGAACGGCATCAGCCAAGGCTGGCTACCAGCTTAAAGCCACAGACTTGAGTCACCCCGCTGCACACTGCTGTTTAGATGGCTGAGAGGAATGTTTAACTTAATAGATAGCAGTCTCCTCTTCTGCTTTGGCAACAACAAACACGGCTGCATTTAGACCTTCAGGAAGAGAGCTTTTCCCCTTCAAAAGGACGAAAAACAACAAACACAAGCAAACAACAGCTCGATATTTCCTTCTAAAGAGCTTGTTTGAATTACTCCTTTATTTGTGTTAAGTGCCTGTGCATTTACTTATTTTTTTTCTGGAAGTGGACAGCCTCAGGAAAAAAAAGAGGAGGTGGGGTAGGGGTGGAAGGTGGAAGGTGGAGCGTGTCCTGTGGGTTAATTTGGGCCCATTTTGTCGGCGGCCATGCCGAAACGGCGCGTTGCCCAGAGGGACACGCTGCACTGGGGTGGTTTAGGGTGCCCTCTTTTTTTTTTTTTTTCAGAGGGGACACAAACGCACAGAGGAAACACTGGTAGCACTTAAGAAAAGCCAAATAAACAATTTGAGTCCAAATGATTCACAGGTGCGGGCGGGCGGGAGGGCGGGCAGGACTGCCATCTGCGGCCGGGCCTCGCGATGGCACCCCCTCCTGCCGCAGCGGTGGCACGGTCTGCAGCAAGAGCACGATTATGTAATTGCCTCAGCTGTCGTCAGAGCTCAAACCCAAACCTCAGACGGAGGGAGCATGGGTGCTGTTGACTTTCTGGTGCTGCCGCTCGGGATTCGTCTCCCGGCAGCACTTCATGAATAACTCTGCTGTGTGTTTTCGCGCATGTGTGGCATTCTCGGGGCTCCCGTCTGTTCAGGGTTCTCACGTTCCCTGTGTGTTTTAGGGATCTGCGGCGAGGGTGCTGCTCTAGACAACTGGTTAATGGATGTCTCCCAACACCCTTCTTTTAAAAAAAAAAGAGCCGGCCGCTGGAGTCAGATTTAGAACAAATATATATCCCGCACTTCTGACGAAAAAAGAGCAAAGCTTCAGGGAAGTTTCAAGATATCTGATTATTTTTCCTACACCAGGAACTAAAACTCAATCAAGATACGTGACCTTAAAGCACTTAAGCAGGTTAAATCACACTGAGCGCAATGCAACTCAATAATGTTTAAATCTGGCGCCGTACACAAACACACAATGCAGCTTTTTGAACAACCCTCCTTTCAGTGATGGCCACAGTGGTCAAAGCCTTTACTTGATTAGCGGGATAAACATCAGCTCAAAAGCATTAGTGTGGTATGGTAAAGCGGTGACCTCACTGATAATGCACACACACACACACACACACACACACTTAGCAAGCACTAAAACTAAGCCCGGCGTGGGCAGCTGCCAAGGCCAATCAAAGCCCTCTGTACATCCTGGGAGCAGCTGTCTCGTCCAATCACGGCCGCACGTGTGTCATCTGCCTTTCAGTCGGAGACGGGGTTCAGAATAGCGCCGCGTACACCCGACGCCGCGACTCTTCCCGGCCGCATGTGTCTTCTTGTCAAGGGACAGGAAGGATAGCATTTATTAAACCCACACGTCTCATTTGGTTTAAAAATAGGGTTTAAGGGAAATGTGGCCAATAAATCCACAAATAAAACACGAGTACAAAACTTCAAAACCTACAGCTGATCTAAGAGCAGCTTTCCAACAGACGCCTGGGCTCAATCTAAATATTTTTCAGCTGAAAACAAACCCGGCTCCTAACTTTTAATTATCAAAATAAGTCTGGATCTGCTTTTTTTTTCCCGTCCTCCTCTGTAATCCTTCCAACAACAGACTGGTCCGGTCACCTTCCCAGCAGGTGATGGAGGCAGGGATTCCCACTATTTCACCTCCCATTACATTCCCTAATAAGCCATCAAAGTCCTATCAGTGCACACAAGGACCCAGGCAGGCTAAGGTGACCTCGGTTGACCTCTGTGCGGGAGAGTTCCTGTGCCCAGAGGCGGTGCATGGCTTGTGACTAGACAAAGGTCACAGCAAGGAGGGGTAGAGGGAGCGCGGATGATGGGAAAATAGATTTTAAAGAAGACGGAGGCTGCCCTCCTCTAACATGCACACAGATCTCAGTCCAAATTATCGAAGGATAACCAACTGAGGTGGAAGTGTTCTCCGGAGGGCGGCTGGATAGAGAGAAGCCCTGTTTCCTTCGTCTCTGAGCACAAAGTGTGTCTGTGGTGAGGTCAGCTGGTGACAGCTGAACGCTCCGAATCTGTACACCTCAGCCAGCCACTGCTTCGCATACTTACTGAAAAGGCTGATTCATGCATTCATCCCGGTTGCCAAATGATTCACAGCTCGCTCAGACACACATGCTACACAAACACATTTGGACCCCAAGCAGGGGGCTGAGAGGTCTTAACACAATCACCTTTTCTTCTTTGTTGGAAGGGAAGGAAAAACAGTGGTGCGACACGGCGGCTTCTCTGCCCATGTGGAAAGACTCATGGGAGATTATCGCAGCGCAGCCCGCGCCCGGGACGAACAAGGGCCCAGCTGTTGAACAGGAAGTCACCTTCGGCACGGCCCCGCACCGCCAGCAGTCCTCCTCGCTGCCCGCTCGGCGGTCGCTCGAGGGAGGAAAGTCAAAACTGACACCGATACAACAAAGTGTCGGGGCTCAAGAAAGCTCCCAGTGTGCTCGGATTGTGTAAATCTGGAAGATGGGGAGCGGTTGTCGGCAGAGAAGGGGTGAGACACGCAGGAATAGGAAGGGTTGACGGGGGGAGTGCTGAGTGCATGAATGGGAGGATGTGTTCAGGATTGATTAAGGACATTTCTCAGGTGGAATAAATCCTGCGGAGTTCCTATAAAGTTGTGGTGGGAGTAGACTATGACTTTACAAGGAGGTGTTTAATACTAAAGTGAAATCTGAACTTGAAGGGAAATCAAGCTGCACATCAGAGAGAGTGAATGAAACTTTCCCACAGCTGCAGCCCAATCACGAAAACTGAAATCTGCAAACTGAACTGCCTGTTTTCTGAACAATGGACATCTGATGGAACGACTATAAAGAAATGCTGTAAAAGATCTTTCAAATGACATTCACGACCAAAATTCTGCCACATTCTGCACCCAGCTGAGACACATGGCTTCTTCTGACGTCCAGGGCTTTGATGCCGCTTCAGATGTGCTGCCTACGCAACTGCGACGCCAATGAAAGGAGGACAGAGGCTTGCGGAAAAGGAAGTGACACGTGGAGAAACAGAGCCGCACAGAGAAACAACGCAACCTCTCCCTGCAGCGGAGAGAACCGCGCTCTGTCGCTCGGTCATTAGCATTGCAGATGCTAGCGATAGGAAGTGTGAAAAGGCCTCATGCGCGCGCGGCCTGAATCC
Organism: Chelon labrosus; assembly: GCF_963514085.1. NCBI lineage: Eukaryota > Metazoa > Chordata > Actinopteri > Mugiliformes > Mugilidae > Chelon > Chelon labrosus. The sequence goes on along the minus strand of NC_140347.1, from coordinate 14,446,806 downwards.
CAGCATTGTCCGAGGACTGCGCCGCGGTCTTACTGTAATGCTGGAGTGTGGGAGTGGAGCTGGGTTCCAGCGGTAGGAATTCACTGTGGATATGTGTGGGATTCAAGGCTTTCCTCTTATCACAGCCAAATGTCAAAGTGAGGATGTAGCGGCGCGGAAACAGAATAAAGCATAGCAGGAATACTTCTCAGGCTGTGTCAGCAGCATGCTTCACATTCAGTAGCAGACTTAAGAGAGGCTTTCTCTCATTTCATCTCTCAGACCTCCAGCTGATAGCCCGATTTAACCGGAACATGGAGGTATTTCTCTATCTATAAACAAATTTGTATAAGTCATCAATGTCATCAGATGCTGATAACACGATTTGACAAATCCAGATCCTTGTGATGTCCACAATCTAATCAGCACACTAGATGATAGAGTCTACTAACTGGGTAAAAGGTGAGGAAGTCCCCAGTAACCTGTTGACAGAACAGTCCACCTTTTCAGTCCTGAGTTATCTCCTGTAACCTCCATGATCTCCCATCTGACATGATCAAATGCAGCCTAACCGTGTTAGCTCTGCCCCAACCGCAACCCTGCACTCCCCCGTGACCCCCATTAACCGGCCATGTCTGTCCGCCGCACGGTCCGTCAGTTCTGTTTGAAGTGTGTGCGTCTGTGTCACTGTCGCCTGCAGCCCTGTGACAGATGACCCGGCGACCTTGTCCTTCAGAGGGAGGAGAATCAATAAGTACGAGGACTCCTCCGGGCCGGCGTCAAACAAGCCGAATCCATACGCGTTTGAATGCGACTGCATGTGCGCACTTTTACTGAAGCTGGGGCGATTCCGATTCTTGGGATTTAGGATCAATACAACGGGATGCGGTTGCAGGTGATTAGCATTAAACATGTCTATTGATCAGGGGAGTTGGCGCTGAATAGCCCCTGGTGCATACTGCTGGGTGTTTAAGCACATAGCAAACTAATCTATAGGCACATAAACAGTGTTTAACAAATGAGATGATAAACATTTACACGTAAGCTGCTGCCCCTTCACCTGGCAGCCTAGAAAAAGTGAGCAGCGATGGCATATATCATCATTGTAATCAAATACGAGAAAGTCCACATTCCTGCTAGGTTAGCTTGTAATGTGAATGTTGTGTTCTAGTCTATACCTTGTGATTGCACTGATAAAAGATAAACCATTTACTGCCCTACAACTTTCCAGAGTTGTACAATTCAGGTTTCATAGGATTATAAATCAGTGTGTTGTAGTTTGGCGTCTGATAAACCGTTCGTGAATTTGTGCATCCGTCCAAGTGCAAAGTGTTTGCACTGTCATTTGATTATCAGATCTGCAACTAGACTTTTTGAATTATTGAAATGAAAAGATTCTCAACGCCAAAGAGAGCAACGCCAAAGTAATATGTAAAAGGAATTAGCGGTTGCACAGACTAGTCAAGTATTCGGTTTGTTGACTTCATTGCTGTGCCATGGCGCTTAAGGCATTATTGTTGACTAGTCACTGTAACAACACGGATGCCTCGAGGTGAGACAGGTGAGAAACCTGGTGAGTCACTGCAGCAAATTAGCAGCAGTGTGTGGAAATACTTTCCCAAAGATGAAGCCCATAAACATGTAAGTGAGTCCTGAAATACAACTACTGCAACGCAAGCTCATCTGAAAAGGCATCTGTTAGCGTTAGAGGAACGGTCCAAATCCTCTTCACCAAACGCCCTGCGGTAACAGAGATAAGGAGGCTGCTAATCAACAATTTACTGGTGAATTTCATTGTCAGAGTCATTAGACCTCCAACGCCGTGGAAAACTATTAAATCCTCTTGATGGTGCCGAGTTGCTGCATGTTTTTATACAGGCTATACATATCTGCAGCGCACAGTATATATATATCGCATGAGCCGTCTGTTCTCAGATTTCATTTTTTGCAAAGCATTACTTCCTGCTGTGTTTTTTTATTAGTGACGTGATCAGCGACCAGTCAACGGTCGACTTTAAAAAATACCGTGCAACCCCTAACAGGAACCGTCTAGCTTTCTTCCTGCGATACATCAAATCACAGGAGGATACGAGATGTGATTACTCACTTCTTGTGTTTTTCTACGTTGACAAAGAGCGCTGAATATTAATGTCTTTGGGAAACACTGAGCACTGCAATGACAGTAAAAATGTCATCTCCCTCTTTAAGAATGGCTCATGCTGTAATATTTTAAACTTCCATTTACCTCAAATATGCGGCCCAGATCGGACCGTCACAGCAGCTCCTTGAGAGCTCGGTCGAGCTGCATAACTTGAGGGGAAGGCATGTGTGTTTTCCATGCTCGGAGCATGGAGGGAGATTCGCCCTCACATCTCACGGCAATCTGTCAGAGAGCCACAAGCGGCACGCTGACACACCAAAACAGGGGCTCCATTCTCCTCAAATGTTTCTCAACCTAGATGAGTCACTGGGTAACTGGCACTGCTTGAAACAAGCGCGTCGGGCCCTTCAGTTTCTTTGCGGCCGTGGCTGAGGGGATAATAAGAGAGCTGGTAGGAATCAGGAGCCTTTCTAATCCTAACCTCCTCATAGACAGCGCTATTATCAGCCTTGTGTTTAAGTCAGATTACACGCTGCAATTAAAGGAGGCATCGACGGGCTCCTTTATGGGAACCGCTGCATCGAGCCAAGGGTGAAGGGTTTCGAAGAAAATGCCTTGTTTGTGGAGCGCGGAGGCCCGTCAAAGTGTCCTGGTGGCAGCGACGGAATGGTTTAGTCATGAGCTTATGCTAAACATGGGTGGAGATGCATAAACACAGGCCGTACACAGAGGAATATTTTCATATACAACAGGGGAAACATTTAGAGAAAGCGTTCGTATACGTGCTATACCCTGCGTGTAGGCATGCCAGCCTGGCTGAGTCATACCACAAGTATGCCCCTCAGTCATTTGTCAAGCCCTTTCCGAACGTTACGACCTCGTAAAAACCTAGCGATCTTATTAGTATGCCGTGCGTTCCCAGCAACTTTTTGCATCTAAGGAAATGATCTGGTTATCAATCACGGCCCCCGTGTGTTATTGAGCAATCGACAGCTGACTAAATTAAAGAGTGGAAACAGATTATAGGTGCGAGGAGGCCTGTTAAAGCTCAGACGTCCCCCCCCTGCTGCCTTGCGGCTACTTAAACGCGCACAGAGGGCGCTCACACTGGCGCGCGGTCCCACATGCAAATAAAGCAGATGACAGCTGGATAAAAACAAAGTCGGCGGCAAATGAATAAACAAGCGAGCGGGCGAAAGAAGCAGAGACAGACAAGTGAATGCATAATTGCTTCGGCGAGCTCCTCCCAATCCCAACTGCACACAGCGGCGGGTGTGTGTGTGGTACGGACGAGGGGCCAGCGGGGAAATCAGTGGAGACGCTTTAAATGCCTTAATGCAGTCAAATTGTTTTCAGATTTCCCGTTGACGGACAGTTTCCTTTCAGGCATTTAACTACCTCCACGCACACACCTCCAGAGCGCTGGTCAGTCGCTCCAAGTCTGGACATCGTTACAACGTTCTTTGCTCGACCCTTGCCCTGTGACCTGTGATCCTGAAGTGCTGTTGCATCGTGAGCCACGGAGGTGGGCAGGATGGAGGACTAATCTGAGGCAGGAAGTCACGGCCCGGAGGAGAAGGAGAAGGGCTAGTGGAGGCTGATTGATATATACCCAAATAAACCAATTCAGATCAAAGGCGCAGATAAGTCCAGAGAAGAAGCGCTGAAAGCCTTCATATCTGCGTCTGCTTTTTTTTTTCTTTTTTCTTTTTGCTCTCTCCCCGAAGCAGAAGTCATGAGGTGTGAGGGATATTTGAAACACCAGTGGCATCCGGTTTCTGCCCGGACTTGTGCTTTACACCTGATTAGTTGCAGGAGGTGAACAGATGAGCACAGATGAAATGAGACGGAAGATGAACGGGATGGAGGAGGAGAGGAGAGGAGAGGAGAGAAGAAGAGAGGCCAATCTTAAACGGCGCTAATGCCTCTTATCCTCGTTCACATCTTATCTAGCTGGAGCTAATCTCCAATCATCTAAATACTCTAGGATTATTCCATCCACTCAAAAGACTACTCATCCTCCTTTCCTGTGACAAAGAGAGATACCCATCAGCAGTGAATACAATTATCTCAAGCAGAACCACCAATATGTGTGTTTTTTTTTTTCATTTTATCTATTCATGCTCGTGTTTGGAGGGTAGCCCTAAAACCGAGTAGAGCTGAGGGGGCTGAGGCATGTCCAGACAAGTATTAGGGTGCAGGGGGGTTTTTGCAAAGCTGATGACATTCTGTGGAGGAAGCTGGTGAGGAGAGGGACAAGTGGAACGTAACATCAGGGCACGGGGGGGATTCTCTGCAAAAAATGAATCAAAATGTTCATAGTTGATTAATGAACTAGCTAGAGAACCAGCGGATCTTTACATTTAAGAAGCTGGAATGACCGAATTTAGTTGTTTTGTGAGAAAATAGTAATCTATTCATATCTTGAAGAACCTGCAGTCTATGAGTAATCAATTATTAGAATAGGTGTTTCGCTTTTAGTAGAAAAAATATAAATTAATTGACTAGATGTTCCCTTCAATTTGAAATTCTTCTTCTGTAGCGTCTCGGCCATTTGACGTCTGCAGCAGTGGGTTCTGCAGAAAATGAATCAGTTGGTGAATCTTGGTTATGGATTAATGGGCAAAGTCATAGAGTGTAGTCAGAGAGTTCTTTAGAGTGGTCATTGGTATAAGGTGGTGAAAGCCCAAAAATGGGTATTCGTGATATGCAAAATGGGATTGAAAGTGGTGTGCTGCGCTATTTCATAAAGTTATATAGGAAAAAACAGAGAGCCACAAGTGGGAGAACATGCAAAACTCCACACAGAAAGGCCCAGTCGGCCCATGGATTCGAACCTGGGACCTTCTTCGCTGTCAGGCATCAGCGCTAACCACCTCGCCACTGTGCTGCCCAAAACAGAAACCAAAGAAAATTCATTTCAAGTAACTTTGCAAGGAACCTTGGACCTTGGACTCCATGAATTTGTAATGGACATTCATTCATTCATCTTCTGTACCCGCTTATTCCTGTTAAGGGTCGCGGGGGTCTGCTGGAGCCTATCCCAGCTGTCATCGGGCAAGAGGCGGGGTACACCCTGGACAGGTCGCCAGTCTATCACAGGGCCTTGTATTGGACATGAATGACTGTTTGTTTAATTAAAAACATAACACCAAAGATGAACTTCCCTCCAAAATTTCATGACGGTTGAACTAATTTGCTTCACTTGCAACGGTATCGCATGACTTCCAGGTGATTGCAGCAATGCCTGTTTGTCATTGCTGCTGGTTTTTCCTGTCCACCACTTTGCCTCAAATGCTTGTATTTTAGCGTCTAATCCGTTCTGCTTTTTTTTTTTTTCCCCAGAATGATTTTTCTGCATACTCAAAACGTGAGCTTACAGGAAACGCACATTCCTCGTTGTGCTTCATCTCCGGAGTTTCATTCAGTCAAGTCAGCTCTTGCCTTTGGCTCGGTCCGCCTGAGTCATGCTCGAAGATGCTCTAAAAAATCTGCTAAATAAACAGTCACGGCCACAGAGTGGTTTGAACATCATGTTGCTTTTCGCGCCGTTTCGAGTCATCGGCGAGTTGAGCCAAAGTTTAACAAAGCCTTTTTAATGAGTCCAACATCATTTTTCATTACTCATTACCTCTCTTTCCTTTTCATGCCCCTTACCTTGTCTGTTCTGATGTGTACTCAGAACCCAGAGTGTTTTGAAATACAACCCTCCATTTATTTATTTTTTATTCTTCCTGTTCTTTACTTGTTCCTCACCTTTACCTCTTGTTTCGCGCAGTAAATGTGAGACTTGAGGCAACACACTTACTCATCAAGGCGGTTTTCCAAGAACAATAACATGCTGTGACCCAGGAAGCACATACGAGCCTCTCAGCCTCTTTACCGCCACAGCACACTCACACACACACACACACACACACTTGGACGACACACACGGCAACATCTGCGCATGATGAAGTGGTCAGCGCTCCAGTAAAATTGGATGAGGCTTTAAAGACATTCCTCCATTTTACGGCTAGGTGAGAGAAAGGCGGCTGAAAGTAATGAGGAGGCGAGCGGCCCCGAGTGTCGTCGACGACGCCGCATCGCCTTCCCTGATCCCTATCGCAGCTTTCCGCGTGGCCATACAAACCAACAAACAAACAGCCACAGAACAAACAATGCAGAGGTAATTGACATTCCTGATGAGGTGGAACACAACCCCCTATAGGATTGTATATAGGTTTGTTTGTTTGTGTTTGTATACACTGTCAATCCGGCACCTTGCTGCGGTATAGACGTGAGGATTTGCTCACTAAGTGCTCAGAATTCAGATTTCAGCTGGAGGAGATTGTCTTTGCTGCAGCAACAAGGAAATGTTAATGTGTCATTACTTAACACAGCTCCACGAGGCTTAGTAAAAGCCAATCATTCATTAGAAATAACCTATAGCAGCCCGTGACTGTAGAGAAAGTCTAAAACTCTCACTGAAGGGTGTTTGTTTTGTACATCACATATTGCAACAAAGAGAAGAATGGGAGGATTAAAGTGCAATTATTGTGGGAGGAGATGGGGATTTGTTAGAACATATAAAGAATTCCTCGGAAAGTGTTCTCATGCACACAGGAAGACCAGTGAGAACCACTGACTGTACGTGGAGATGGACCGGGTGTGGTACCTCTGGCCGCCTAACTCCTGGCTGGAGCCTATCCCAGCTGTCGTTGGGGCGAGAGGCGGGGTACACCCTGGACAGGTCGCCAGTCTTTCGCAGGGCTAACACAACAGACATTCACACTCACATGCACACCTACACCTGCACACCAATTAACCTAAGGAGCATGTCTTTGGGTTTCCATGGATTCGAACCTGGAACCTTCTCGCTGTGAGGCATCAGCGCTAACCACCACGCCGGTTATACTATTGGATATCTTTAAACCTTGACTGATTAAGAGAGTTTTGAGAGTGGTGGTGACGTGTAAAACCCGAAGTGGATAATGCCCAAGGTAGCACAAGGTGACGGAAAGCCACATCTGTCACTTTTCAAAATCGACAATCCAACATTCATACCATTACTGACGACCTGAAGTGGGAAAGTATCCTCATATTTAAAGGATTTTGCTCCCGTTTGAACTTTTACTCTCCGTAAGAATACAATGACTCATGCCCACACACAAAGCAATTCTGATACTGCATGTGTATAGACAAAGCACTGCAGGACATAGACGGCGTCACCTACGCATAGCCTCGTCAGTCAGGCTCGCTCTGTAAAAACACCTCCCAAACACTAGTCGGCGCTGTGTCTTTTTAGCCGGTCGGGTTAATTTTTGTTTCTACTTCCTGCTTCACTTTCAACAATGGCGGCTGAAACTTGCGTTGAAATTTCACCAAAGACGAGTCGTACAAATGTTTTTTTTTTATCTCCGAACCTCCTCGGTTAACCTTTGCTCAATGTGTTCCATCTTTATTGATCCAAAACAATCTATTAAAAAATGGAGAGCTGGAGAAGGAGATGGAAATACCAAAGCGGAAACACGCTACTAACAAGCGGACCAATCGCAACTCTCGTAGTTACGTTTCTGGGGGGGTGCACGTCAGCTACTGCATTAGGGTCTAGGCCGTCGGCGTAGCTACGGCGTCAAATTGACGAGGAGGTATAAACGGCACATGACTGTAAGGTGCAAAACAGAAAACTGAATTTCAAATAACTTTGCAAGGAACTATAAAAAGTAAAATATAAATATTCCCAATACATAGAGGTTAAGAGGTGTCTTGCAGTGGAAGCAGTATAAACAGTCTAATGAAAACAACAAACAACCTGAGTGACTCGTCCCTGTGCATCCTAAATAAGGATCCTCAGCGGCGTAAGATAAATATTGATCACGACCAATCAATAAATAATTTGCATACGCACTCTTGTAACAAGATCAACAAAGCGAATAAGGCATTCACAACCAAATGGAAATCTATAGAACAAACGTGTTGAGATAGAAATGAAGCGTCCGGCAGATGCAGGCTGACAGACTGACAGCTCTCTGTGCCACATTCCTCCTTTATTGAGTCATGGCACGCTGCAGATCAGACGCCACCTTCGCGGCCGACTCTCGGCTAGTGGGTAATCTGGAGTGTCACACACCCTCTCCAATACCAGGCCAAGCTATCCAAACAGTGCAGGCGCGCAGGGGGAGGAAATTGAATTTCCCCCCCTCAAAGACAGGCCTCCAAATCCCCATCAACAGGAGCTTAGAGAGCCTGCAGTCCATCAAGTTTCATCTGCCACGGTGGTCCGGCCAATCAGGTTCCTCCTTTTGCACACACACACACACACACACACACTGCGCGGGGCACGCATGAGCGCACATGCAAACGTGTCAGGATGCGCGCACAAAAAGTGACACTCACGCATGCACTCAGGCGCTCACAAAAGCTCGCATGCACAAACAGAAAAAATATGCACACAATCAAAACAAATGCAAACACACACACACACACACACGCAGGCCAACCCCTCCTCTCAGCACCAGCCTCAGCATCAACAATCAACAATCTGAGGCATTGTGGAGCCTGTGATCCTGTGACCTTTGACCTCTGGAGTTAACCCCGGAGCAGCCAGTGCTGAGAGGTGAACCAGGCAGCTCATTGAAAGGAGGTGAAGTTCCCATGAGAACAGGGGAGGTTCAGAGATCCAGAAAGCCCCGATGATGATGATGATGATGGTGGTGACGAAGGGTTTGAAGTGGACTTCAGTGTCCTGACATGCTTGGGTGTCGTGTAAGAATTTTCATAAAGTAAAACATGGCTGGACTGCACTCCCCCAGGAGAATGAGTGAGCCCAGGGGTTTAAACGTTGCACAAATGTCATGCGTGCAACCATCTTGAGTTAAACTGAATAGATACTAATGTAACCTGAGAACAAATTCAACCAAAACTCCTTGTGCCTCACCCCCGCCGCCTCCCCTCCCACCCCCACTTCATGACTGTGTTGACAGTCTAACACACAACAGCTGCTCCCACAAGCGGCAGCATCATCTCTCCAGAGCGCAGCCCCAGCTGCAACACCTCTCTCCGGGCATCCAGGTCAGCAACCCCACTCCCTTCTCCCCGAGAGCCTGGGATCTCGCATGTTAAGGGGACGTAAATTGCTCGTCAATAAATAGAGGGCATTGCCGAGATGCCTTTTGGTGACAGCGCATCCACGTATGCGTCGGGGGGCGTCTGCAGCTAAATTTAGAGAAAGCAGTCGTCTCCTTGGTTCCGCGCAAAGTGGATCGGATGGAACTACTTCAAGACGGCTGGTTAGCTGAAATGTCTGGAGATGAAGCGACTGCGATGGCGGTGAGCCGACTGATAAGTTATACAACCGACGCGGTAGCCCAAATCTGACACTTTTAATAGTCGTTATAAAATATTAAAACGTCGTAAATGTAAAAGATGAGGATTGAGGCAGCTTAACATCTTCTATTTTTAGTTCTGCTTTGAGAGGAACTCATGAATCGCTTAAGAAGAAGTGCTGAATTTCACAAAAACTGAATTTATTACGGCATCAGTGCCACGCATAAAACTTAACTATTCAATCTGTTTATTTGTCTGTGTATCTTGTTAGGGAGCGTCTTTGTTTGAGGACTGACACCGAGTGTCTGCTGTTTACGTGAGATGTTAAATCTTATCTCGCAGCTTTGGCGGCTGCAGTGTTGCTCACACACGCCGATAGTGACTTACAGAGGGAAGATGTACCTCTTGTAAACCCCAACACCTCGCAGGGACACAAACATAACCGAGGCCGTAACACGCGCCCGTGCTGCAGGATCCAGGAAAACACACAACGGTGACACAAGGCCTCACCTTTTTGATCATGTGTTATACAGTCACATAAAGCGCGCACACAGACACACTTTCTAACAGCGCTCCATATCCTGTGAGGCGGTGCTCCGGCAACCTCTAAACAATGTGTCCTTTAGATAAGGATCTGATTGCTGTGTGTGTCGAGTGTGTGTGTGTGTGTGCCCGTGTCTGGGTGTGTGCGTGCGTGCGTGCGAGCGACGCCGGCTATAATCGGCAGTATTCATGCTGCACCGTGCTCCCAGCGGTTCTACAGCTGTCGCCTCTTGTACTCTCTGACCTCCACCAACAGGTCCTGAGGCCATAAGTCCTCATGGCAGCCACTCAAGACCCTCCGCTCCGTGAGCAGAGCTGTGGAGCCGTCGTGAAGGGAGGACGGGCCCACCAGTGCGGTGGGAGGACCCCTGTCCCGCACACAGACATTGCACAGTCCCAACAGAAATGTGTGGAAAAACACAGATTTAGCATACGTAGTACAGTGTAGGTAGTATATGAACACCGTATGTAAGTTATTCAAATTCAGAGCTACATTTAACTTTGAACTGAATCGAATTCTAATAAACCCCACATGGAAAAAATTCTTTCTCTGCATTTAACCCACCGATTGCACCCCAGGAGCAGTTAAGCGTGGCTTATACCTAGGGCAGGAAATAGACGGCGTAACCTACGCACGTAGCCTACGCCGGTGTGAGCCATTTATACTTGTGCGTCCGTCAGTCTGGCTCGCTCTGTAACAACGCCACCCAAAACGCTAGCCGCCGCTGTGTCGGGTAAATTTTTGTTTCTACTTCCTGCTTCACTCTCAACAATGACGACTGAAACTTTCACCAAAGACGAGTCGTACAAATGTTTGTATCTCCGAACCTCCTCAGTTAACTTTTCCGTTGACGTGGTCCATATTTACTGATCCAAAACAATCAATTTGAAAATTGCGGAGATGGAGAAGCAGCCGGAAATACTAAAGCGGAAATGCACTACTACCAAGCGGACGGATCACAGCTCTTGGGAGGTGCACATCAGGGTACGATGTTAGGGTCCACGCATGGTTTTGGCTGACGCAGATGTATAAACCGCTCATTAGGTGCTAGCTCAAGACACCTCAGCTATGGACATGTGGGGGATTGGAACATGTAACCCTTTGGTCCCAAAGCTCCATCGGAACAAAACTGAGTGATTTAATTAGAAATATTCAGCATACAGTATGTTTACTACACTTAACAGACAATTACTGGTCTCCTCATCCAATCTACTGAGATATGTTTAAGATTTTTAATAATTTATTGGCATGTTTTATCACATCTGCTCCTCCACTTCAGTAAAGCGGTTGTAAAACGCTGTCACACTCACAGCTGCTTCAGCCTCCTAATGCATTTTTGTTTTTTGTTGCTGGCACTGTAGCGTCGGCTGTAACATCAGCACAAACCGGTCCAATCTCAGAAGCGCTCACCTCCTCGCAAAACAGGTGGTATCCATCAGCGTGAAATGAACGATTTACGACAAGTTTACGCGGTTAAGAGTTTGGTTAATTAGACTTGGAGGGAACAAACCTCACAGAGGAAAGCAAGGGGATCTTGGAACGGGGTTGCAAAAATGTTCTTGCATGAGGCTCGTTGTTGTTGGTGTAACAACCACAGACAAATTTTTTAAAAACCCAGAAACTTTATTTTAGGATTAAGTGCGTGTGATTTTGTTAAGATTAAATAAAAAAAGCTTATTTATTTCACATCTCCCATTTTAATATATTTTTAATGTTTGAGATGGTAAATTAGATTAAAAAAAAAATCAAATAAAAGCTTTCTCTTATTACACACATATATATGTGTACACACAGACACAAACACATTCATCCAGCCTCGCCTCCAGTGGACTAAATACCCACTTCCCTTCCACAAGTCTCATTCGTCCCACAATGGCCATCGGGCAGTCTTCCGGGGGCCTCAGCTGGATAGACCCTCTCTCTGTGGACCCTCAGCCAGTCACATGAGCCTCACGAGTGTGCACATCTTCCCACAGAACAAAGCACACACAGACACAGTGTGATATCCATCACCGGTGGCATTCATATCTCCCAGCTTCGAGCCCACATCGAGTGCAAATGCTCACTATTGGAATCATGTGCATTCAGATAAGTGCCCGAGCCAAATGGGAGAATGGGAAACGGTGGGTGCGTGTCCAGTCCCTCATCCACCGCAGCAAGAGGTCAACTTAAGCAGAAGGAAAACCATCTCAAGAAAGGGTCATCGGCGTCGGCACAGATGCTCTTCTGTTCTCTGTCTTTTCGCTGCCGCCGTAGGTCTCTATCCCATATACACATGTAGACACATTGCTCTGTCAATCTGTGATGGATGCCCACTTGACAAATGTCAGCATATGAAGTCTGGGGATTCCCATTTCCCAGAGGGCATTGGGAGGCCTTGGCGGGAGAGGGGACCTCTGATACGTAAACAAAGCGGGACCGCACTTCCTGCTCGCTCAGAGGATGAAGAGAGGGAGAGCACGCGCGGCGCTTTATCTTATTCCTGAGACAAAACACGGATCACGGAGGAGGACACGGGAAGAGCAGGGGCAGGGGGAGCCGGGGGTGGCAGAGGAAGAGCCCTTTCCCTCTCAGCTACGCCTCCACTTCCTGTGCGGGGAGGAAGTCCCTTGTAGGGCGCACAGTGATCTCATTCTAGGTTGCGAGGAGCTTCCGTCCTGGCGAGCGGCGGCGCTTTGAACCGGCGACCACAGGAGTCAAACGGAGGAGCGAAGGCGCACGCACGCACACATGCCTGCACTGATTATTGCTGTGGAAAACACTCACCCACACAGCCGGTCCGACAGGATACAGCGCTGCTCGGAACAAACAAGCACTTCCTGTGTGTACTGGGGCCCATTCACAGAGACGGCCCAATCAAAATCCAATGTTCTGTCTGCGGCATCATTATCACCATCATTCAGAGGACATTAATGCTCATTTGCTAATAGCCACAAGGCCTTATTTATGCTTACAGCTCCCCCAACTCCAAACACCAAGCGCACCCCCCCCTCCCCCACCACGCACACATGACCCAAAGTTGGACTTTCTCCATGCGGAAGTCCGCTTTTCCTTTAAAACTTAGCCACTAATTGAAATACATTAGGCTTAAATTGCCTCTTTTTTCCTTTCACCCATCACGTTGACAGACGACCCAAAATTTAAGTTTGCCTCTCTAATTTGTTGTAGGAATACCAAGGCAGCGAGGCAATGTGGCTCAGGGGGCTTTCGGGCTGTTGGTTTACAGTACCATTACATTGAGAGATGGCAGGAACAGAACAGCCATTATGTTCCCAGTTCACAGTGTGGTCAACACTGGTCTCTGTGTAGGGTCATACGCGCAGTCTTTAAGTCATTAATGTTAAATTATGAACAACACTACGCAACAGCGAAGGAAACCTAAAACGTTATAAAATGCAAATGTTTCATCATTAAGTCGTTTCTCCTCGGAGTTTAAATCCTCAGGAATCCCGTCCCGGTTGATTTGGCAACATCTGCGGTTGCTGCGGTAACTGTAAGGTTTAATGCTATGGCAAACGCCCGTTGAGCAACCTTGTCATAAATACAACAGAATTTAAACTGACACATCTGCTCACAGCGCGACAAGACAAACACAAGACACAAGAAGAAGCGAGTCGGTAACAAATGCAACTGCAACCAGACGTCAAGCAGCAGCTGGACACTATCTCGGGTTTTTGCAATTCTGTTGCAGCTTCCTTTTGTTTCTATGACCTTGGCTGCTGTCTCCTTTTGTAGGTTTGATTCTCAATAAGTGATCTTGCATGCTCCACAATGACAGTCACAGCGTTTTTCAAGGATTCGAGGAGTTTTATTGTCGTTTCACTGCACCATGTTGGTACATGAGGTGGAACGAGTTGGTCAGTTACCCAGGTCCCGGTGCAAGCCAATAGCAGAAACAGTATAAGTATAAAAATAGAATAAAATTATCTAACTAAGTATAAAAAATAGGCAAGTAAGTAATATAAATATAGAAAACGCAACAATAAACTGCAGAATTTAAAGTGACAATTGTGCACTATTGGAGTCTGTGCAAAATGACTGCACTCAGTGTGAGATGTATGTGTGTTTATGCAACAATTCCCTGCATAATGCATTACGCTTGCATTAGCTGTAAATTACTAAATCTCTGATAGTGTGAAAAGGGTGAGTAAAAAAAAAAAATCAAGCATTACGTGCATACCTGATTTTTAAATCTGGATTTAGTGCCCACAAATAGTAAATACTACTATATTTAGGTAAGTACGGAACAAAAAAAGGGACTACTGAAGGAAAAAAAAGGAATCGCTCTAAAAAAATCATGTGAAAGGGTGAATAATGTTGGCAAAACACACAAACTGTATTGTAATATTGCATGTGTACACACTGTGGGATTTCTCTTGACGTTTGTTTTTGCTGGTTAAGACAGTTTAAGAGACAGGAAGCAGAGGAAAGAGAGGGGAGGTGGTTCTTAAATGGACTCCTTCCACCAGGAAGGCCAAATAAGGCGTGATTTAAAATAGCTGTCTAGCAATTGAATTGTTACTTTACCCCGATCACTTCTATTCGGTTGCCTGGATGGCGCAATGTCCACTGAGTGAAAGAACAACACTGACCAACGCACCCCCCCTAAATCACTGACTCACTTTTCAAACAAATTATACCTGTGATAACACTTCCCTGTTTGCCTCCCAACCCCACCTCCCTCCCTCGTTCTTCTTTCTGCCTTTATTTGCTCTTTGTGTGTGTATGTTTGGACCAGGAAGCCGCCTTCTTATCTGAACACACAACCCCAGCGAACGGCGGGGGCAGCCTGTGGAAGCTCAACTCTAGGTAAACTTTGCCTTAACTTTGAAGCTGGCCGTGTGAGTGCTTGTCCTCGGGGCTGCCTGGAGCACTCAGGACCGGTGGCTCTCCAAAGAGGAGGTCAATGGGACAGGTAAACAGGAAGTGCCGGCGCGGTGATTGACAGGCTGTTTAGACACAAAGAGATGGATACTCTGAGAATGCTGACTCACTGACAAATGACCACGGGCTGGATTAAGCGGGGGGGGGGGGGGGGGGGGGGGGGGGGTTCGACGTTTCTTGTTCTCTTAATTACCCCTAAAAAATCTCCCATGTTTACCTGTTGTATATTTAACTCATTCGTTTAAAGCTGTCTGATCTTTTTAAATCGCGTGGGGGTGAATATTTCTTTTTATTGACAAGCCTGTAAACGCAGGAACTGGACTTGTGACTTTTCTGTCCACCCTTCCCTTCCAAATTCCATTTTATATTTGCCTCCTATGCAAAAAAAAAAAGCAGAAAACTTGGTGTGCAAATCAATATTTCATCCGTTCAAACCATTAATGGTGTTTAAAAGTGGGCCGGGAATTGCAGTAAAAAATCTAAATGTTTTTACAATGTCTGGGATTTGTTTCCCAGGGGGAGCTATTTGTTTGTGACACACCACTGGTTCATTTTCTGACCCAACACTGGAGGAAGTCGCTGCTTTTTCCCACAATTCTGAGTCACATATTCTAAATAAGGTCGTAATCTTGAACTTGTGGCCCGCAGCTGATCTCTCCATCTCTGTGTTTTATTGCGTTGCTCAACTTTTCGGGGCGGCTGTAAAGATACATTATTATTAGTCTTTTTTTAAAAAATCCCCCGTATTCCCACCTCCATTGTTCCCATGCAGCGATGCTGAGGGTGCATGCAGGCCAGCAGCAGCAGCAGCAGCAGCAGCCTGGGTGGCAGGCTGAGGTCTGGCGCTGCAGCTTGCTCACGCTAATCACGTTGATTATTGCGATTACAGACCATTTCCCCCGTCAAGTGTCATGCTGCAACTTACTGACCTGGACCTAACAGGAAGTCCTGCTTGCCATAGGCGATCTGTCTTCCTGTTCTCCTCTGTCCAAGTCCTCACCACCCACCCATCTCCCCAAAACACCCCCTCCCTCCCTCCCTCCCTCCTTTCCTCCACTCAAGCACAATCGGTCCCCGAGGTAACTCGGGGACGCTTTTCTCCACGCTTTGCCAAGCGAGTCATAGCCAAGAGGTTTACTAGAAACTCTCCCCGTCTCTGCCCCTCTCTCACACAAACATACATCCTCTAATATTGTGTCTACATTTCCCCTCGCTTCCTCTTTTTCATTAAAGCCTGGCAGCGGGATAAAGTCTTCCTCCCCGCTACTGTGTGGCCAGCAGGCGTGCAGATGTTTGCGCCGCGCTCCTTACATACATATGTTTATCAGATCACCGTGCTGTTTCATAATCTACATTATAAGCGCAGGGCAGATAACAAACCCTTTGATTCGGGCCTGATTTCCCCCTTATCCCCCATGTTAAATTTAGCACAGTGATTACCAAGTGAGATTATGGGTCTCTGCGGCCTTATGTAAATCATATGGGAACCGCGCGCACACACACAAACACACACAAACACAAACACACACACAGAAGTCTTGCTTTGGAGGGCGTGAGCTGGTACTTCGAGGAGAAACAGGAAATGTAACGTTAAAGGACGTAAAGGATTTATTATATGTTACCTTTCTTTACCTTGCAGTCAGGGGTACTCTGCTGAAACCGTTTATCTGGGGAAGTTCTTATCAGTTCTCTTTTCCAAGTAACAACAACGTTTTTCATTCCTGGAAACACTTTCTGCAGCTTGACTCCCTGCCGCAGCAAAAATTATTTGACCTTATATGTTTGCAACTGCATATTATTAGTGTGAAGTCTAGACACTAGCAACATATTCCTAACCCTCTGGAGGAGGTCATTTTTATGGTGCCATCTGACAGAAAAAAACAGCAAATAAAGGAGTTAAAAACAACACGCTAACAATCTATATAATGTTTGTGCAACACTCTGCTGCTCATTTGCATACATTCCCACCTAAAGGCTGCATACAGTCTGAATACAGACTTGAAATAATTATGATAAGAGATTCCAGGTGAAATGTTTACAGTGACCCTGAATGCAATGATCCAATATACACCGATCAGCCACAACATTAAAACCACTGACAGGACTGACGTAAATATCATTGACCACCTTGAGACAACTCAATGTTCTGCTGGGAAACTTTTGGACCTGGCATTCATGTGGATGTTACTTAGACACGTAGCCCCCACCTAGAGCAGACCAGATCAGGTACCCCCCCACCCCATAGCAATGACACTCCTTGATGGCAGCAGCCATCCCCAGCAGGATGCAGCCTGACACATGCACACACACAACAACAGTTCAGGAACAACAGCACAAGGTGTTGACCTGGCCTCCAAATTCACTAGATCCCAAACTGATCAAGTATCTGTAGGATGATCCACAGAGACTCCTCCCCTCAACCCATAGGACACAAAGCTCTCACTAACAACATTCTGTTGCCAGACACCACAGGACACCCTCAGAAGACCCATGTCCATTCTCTGATGAGTCACAACAGTTTTGGAGGCACAAGGGAGACCTACACAATGTTAGGAAGGTGGTCATAATGTTAGGCCTGATCGGTGATCATGTACCCCCTGTGGACTATTGAATCTGCAGGAACTATAACAGAAAGAAAGGAGTTTTTTTTCCCTCAAAACGTTTTGACAACACCTGGAAGCCAGCCCGAACGTTCCCCCGCCCACAGCATTTTGGCGGGCTTTATGCGCTGATGGACGGAAGCGTAACGGCGACGCAGCCGTCCGCCGCTGAGCTGAATTTATTTACGACACAATGCCTCTAATTGGTAGTAGGATTATCCGACTGTGTGAAGAGGAATTTTGTTTCTGCGCCGGTTGAAACACGTCCCACAATCAAATCCAAAGGTCATGTTACCAGAGTCATATTGTAATGAGAATTGATTTGGCAACACTTAATTCATTCAGGAGAAGAACATGACTAAGGTGCGTCCCCATCCAACTGCACACACTGATTCAGGCCTCGTTCATTCTTGTTTGAACAACTTGTTTTTTACTACCACCGTGTTTCTGTTTTTCACTTGATGTTTACACCACCCCTCCCAAAAGAACTGAAAAAAACCCACCATGATTCAATTGGAGCAGTCTATTCTGACTAAGGCTGTTAACACGAGGCATTGATCTACAGTCCAAAAATCTCTGTGTTATATTCAGCCACTCATCAACATTCCTCCCACAGTTTATACAGTAGAGCTAAGAACGAAAGAAGACTGCGGTTACGCTTCTTAATAAAATCACATAAATTCCAGGTCCATGACACGACATGAACTCTAGTTTCCTGCTTGAAAGTGTCAGACACACACACACACGCAGACGCACCACATCAACTTCCTCGCCCCGAATGCCAAATATTAACCGAAGAAGAAAACTGGGCTGCATTGTTTCATAGATAAATCGGAAAGCAGTCGCCCACACGTTGAAAGTTTTCTCCCTTAATTATCCGTCTGGACCACTTCCATAGAGCCCGCATCCAAAATAGAAATGTTACTGTTTAATGGATGTGTGTGCGTAGATCACTTGAGCCAAAAGGTTTGCCCTTTCTGTATTCTTGCAGTTTTTTTTTTTAAAGGCTTTTACATTCAGAACAAGCCTGAGAACTTAGAGCGTCACAGATAGCCTAATATAAAACATTGTTTGTTTTTGCAAAATACGTTCTTTGCAATTTAGAGAAGTCGAGACTATTGGGACGGATTTTCAAAATGATTCGCATCGGTGCAGACATCATCAATCATCAGCCATTCCGGGGCTGAGGTACAATTTACCACGAATGGATGTATTTGCACTTCCCATATATAACTGGAAAAAGGACATAAATGTACTCCCTCATGATCCGATGAATGAATCAAAGCTTGTTAATCAAATACCACAGGGTCATGCTTAAAAAGAGGGGGGAGGCACAAACATTTTGGCATGAGGAGGAAGAGCGAGGAGGGCGGCAGCCGTTCAGGATTCAAGAAAGAAATCCCCAGAGGAAGCACTGGCATGACCTCACACCAGAGGAATGTAAGATGCAGCTTAATTGATTAGAAGACCACATGATGAAGGTCTTGAGAGAAGGAGGGGTGGGGATCTGCCAAGCAAGATGTTGTTTTTTTTTTTTTTTTTTTGTGGACGGATTCGGGTGGGGGGTGTTGACCTTGTGGGGGTCACAAAGGTCGCAGGCCTGTAGGCTACTGGTGCCTGTCAGGAATTCATCCACAAAGACCTTCCATTCTAATACATTCACATCAATTGACAGCTAAGCATGATCCATGATGACAAGACGGAAGATCTGGTCGGGCCAAGGGTGGTTGTAGGAACACAGTGTCCCCGAGCCCTGACCATTGTTCTCCCCGTTCCCTCTTCCTCTCATTACCGCTTACATTTCTTTGTCTCGCAGTCTGGATTTTTTCTGTCACAACCGTGTGCGTTGCTGTGCGTGCCTGTCTCGCAGACAGTCGGGTGACGCGAGTGTCACACTTCGCGGCAGGTGACGCGTCTTTAATTGCCCCCGCGCGCTCCTACACAAACACCGTGAACAGATGGAGCGGCGTGGTGCGTCTGGCAGGTTGCCCTTGTTGGTGGTCGGAGTGAACCCGGTGCCCACTGCTCCGCGCCTCTCGACGACGCCGGGCCATCCTGTGCGACTGTGAGCTACGTACGAACTCGTCCACCTTGCACGAGGTATTTATAAACCCAGCTTTCAGCCTGACCTCCAAAAGCGTCAAGACACATCATCCAGACAAAGCGTCTAAATATAAAGCGCTTTGAAAAAGTTGCATAAGTCTCTTTTAGTCTGAG
Source organism: Chelon labrosus (assembly GCF_963514085.1). NCBI lineage: Eukaryota > Metazoa > Chordata > Actinopteri > Mugiliformes > Mugilidae > Chelon > Chelon labrosus. The sequence continues at coordinate 14,427,173 of NC_140347.1, read as the reverse complement.
AGTTTGATACCACTGGGACTTGACACTTCTCGCATATATTTTTCATATTTTTTTTTTTACGTCCTCGGCTACTCAGTTTCTCAGAGTTTTCTAATGAATAGCTTAAAGGAGAGCGATGCGAGAATGAGGGGAGGAGGGGAGGGAGAAAAGAGACAAGAAGGCTGCCACATGCCTGTCAATACTCCAATCAAAGCCGATTCTCCGGAGACGGTCACGGAGACCGAGGGGCCATCACTATGACAACCCCTAGACCCCCGAAATCAGGACTTCAAAGGTGGAGAGGCGTCCCACTGAGTGAGTGGGAGACCACCTCCTGCAGTCATTTACATCTCATTAGGACATAACTGCCTTTTAACAACGAGGCGTTTAAACACACACAAACATTTACCATAATGTGGACATGCGTTGTTACGTGCTACTTTATTTCATATATTAGACACAAGTCATTGATTCAGGTAATCATGCAAACAACCCCTGTGATGAGACTATACATTATAGTTTAATTTACACCCTGCCTATGGTATTTCTGTGTAAACGGTCACATACATTCATCAGTTTCGTCCACATTGGGCAGCATATAAAATGCATATACAAATGCTATATCATAGCTGCAATCATTTGCATATCGTTTTGGGTTTATTATTTGGATTTCTTTATCTTTACATACACTATCTTTACCCGCTGTTTACAACTGTTTAACGGTGTGTGGTTAGATGGTGAACTTTAGTTTTTTTAATGGTGTCCCCTAATTGACTTTTAGCTCTTTTACTCACAGTTTCTTTTATGCACACATCTAATATATTCATGAAGCAAAAAGTACAGTTGAACAGTTGGAAGTTGACTAAAAATCTGCAATATTTCAGTCAAACAACTGTTTTTAGGTTGACTTCATAATAAGGATGGGATAAGAAAATGCGCAGAACAAACTTTACTGTGTCTTTACTTGATGTCAAATACATCTATTAGATAATGAAGGTACACAGGCTCAGTTAGAATAAAACAATAAACCCTCATCATGTCACCCAATTTTGCAATTCAATAAAAACAGATTTAAAAAAATCCAGGAAGTTACAAACGTAACTTGTTCTTCTGCTTTGACATTCCTTACAGACCAGAACTTGCATGCATGACGTAGGAACCCCATGTTAATTGATGAAGTACAGATACTGTGAAGAAAACAGTGCAAACTTAAGGCCAACGTTATACACCGATCAGGCATAACATTATGACCACTGACAGGAGAACTAAATAACACTGACCATTTTGTGGCAATTCAGTGTGGAATTTTTTTGGACCTGGCATTCATGTGGATGTTACTTAGACATGCACCACCCACCTAGACCAGACCAGACACCCCCACCCCATAGCAATGACACTCCTTGATGGCAGCAGCAGCCATCCCCAGCAGGATGCAGCCTGACAGACACACACACGCAAAAACACTTTAAGAACAACTAAAAAAAACATGAAGAACAGCACAAGGTGTTGACCTGGCCTCCAAATTCACTAGATCCCAAACTGATCAACCCATAGGACCCAAAGGCCCCCACTAACAACACTCTGTTGCCAGACAACCACAGGACACCCTCAGAAGGTATATGTCCATTCTCTGATGAGTCACAACTGTTTTGGAGGCAATGTTACGAAGGTGGTCATAATGTTACGCCTGATTATATATGTATATATGTATATATACACTATATTACCAAAAGTATTCGCTCACCCATTCAAATGATCAGAATCAGGTGTTCTAATCACTTGGGCCTGGCCCCAGGTGTATAAAATTCAAGCACTCAGGCATGCAGACTGTGAAACAAGACATTTGTGAAAGAATGGGCCGCTCTCAGGAGCTCAGTGAATTCAGCGTGGAACTGTCATAGATGCCACTTGTGCAAACAAATCCAGTCGTGAAATTTCTCGCTCCTAAATATTCCACAGTCAACTGTCAGCTCTATTATAACAAAATGGAAGCGTTTGGGAAAAACAGCAACTCAGCCACGAAGTGGTAGGCCACGTAAAGTGACGGAGAGGGGTCAGCGGATGCTGAAGCGCATAGTGCAAGAGGTCGCCGACTTTCTGCACAGTCAATTGCTACAGAGCTACAAACTTCATGTGACCTTCAGATTAGCCAAGTACAGTACGCAGAGAGCTTCATGGAATGGGTTTCCATGGCCGAGCAGCTGCAGCCAAGCCACACATCACCAAGTGCAATGCAAGGCGTCGGATGCAATGGTGTAAAGCACGCCGCCACTGGCCTCTAGAGCAGTGGAGACGCGTTCTCTTGGAGTGATGAATCACGCTTTTCCATCTGGCAATCTGATGGACGAGTCTGGGTTTGGAGGTTGCCAGGAGAACGGTACATTTCAGATTGCATAGTGCCAACTGTGAAATTTGGTGGAGGAGGAATTATGGTATGGGTTGTTTTTCAGGAGCTGGGCTTGGCCCCTTAGTTCCAGTGAAAGGAACATTGAATGCTTCAGGATACCAAAACATTTTGGACAATTCCATGCTCCCAACCTTGTGGGAACAGTTTGGAGCGGGCCCCTTCCTCTTCCAACATGACTGTGCACCAGTGCACAAAGCAAGGTCCATAAAGACGTGGATGACAGAGTCTGGTGTGGATGAACTTGACTGGCCTGCACAGAGTCCTGACCTGAACCCGATAGAACACCTTTGGGATGAATTAGAGCGGAGACTGAGAGCCAGGCCTTCTCGACCAACATCAGTGTGTGACCTCACCAATGCGCTTTTGAAGAAATGGTCAAAAATTCCTATAAACACTCTCCTCAACCTTGTGGACAGTCTCCAGAAGAGTTGAAGCTGTAATAGCTGCAAAAGGAGGACCGACATCATATTGAATTCTATGAGTTAGGAATGGGATGGCACTTCAGTTCATAGAATGAGTAAAGGCAGGTGAGCGAATACTTTTGGTAATATAGTGTATATGTGTATAATATATACCACTTTAAATCAAAAAACTGTTTTGACCTGCTATAAAAGCAGCAGCTGCTATTAATGCTAGGACTGGTACTAAGGCTATATTCACTCTTATAATAAAAATGGCAAGACTACTGGTGGACAGCTTTAGTTAGTACTGAATTTAAGTACAGTGTGAGGTACTTGTGCCTTGAGTATTGCTGCTACTTCATACATCACTCCACTATAGTACTTCATTACTTCCCTATTAGACCCACTGATATTCCTACTGGGAGCAACACCTAAGGAGACATATAGTTCAGATCAAGACACTTTTACTGATTGCTAAGAAAATGAAAACAGTCAACTGGAAGGATCCAAAACCACCCACCATAACTCAGTGGGTACAGAGACTGAAAGGTTCTACACAATGAGTGAATGACTGCAAGTCTACAACTGAAAATGGACACTTTTGGACAAAGCGGAACTGTATTACTGTGAATTTGGATGAGTGATGGAGGAATATGGGTATTGGTATTGCATTGCTGTAATCCTCCTTGGTACAAATGTATATTTTCCATGTGATTTGCCTATCTATGGTACGTCTATTGCATTCTATTCACTTGTATTTTAATTCATAGCGTCCTATGTCAGTGAATGTCTGCACGTCTGCCACCAGCTGTACCTCCTCACATAAATCTACATGACACACACACACCAAACATTTGGGTCAACAGACGTGACGCGTTGCGAGGGCTAAAATTATGAGCTGCTAATACCACAGGAGGGTCCAGCACAGGAGGAAAGAATCACTCATCGCAGAGACAAATGGATCCCTTGCCCACTGATAGCTGAGCGTTGTTTGGGACAGCCATTTTTCTGGACCGCTGACTTCCTGTTTAGGCCAGGGTTCAACAAATCACCAGTGATAATATTAAAACGGCGCTAACAACCCGGCTTCCTGTCAACACAAACATTCACCTGAAAATTTATGGCACTGGTTCCCCTTTTTTTTTTTGTTTTTTTCCCCTTTTTCTCGCAAGTAAGAATCCCCTTGTA